>NC_061806.1:40107721-40332721 GCF_021462225.1 Girardinichthys multiradiatus | reverse complement strand
TTTACTTCTGTGAGCACTTGGAGGAGGTCAGTTAGATTTTTCTGAGGAACTCTGAGCTTTCTCAGTGTGACAGTTAATTCATTTAAGAAGGCATTCAAGCACGCATTGTTAGTTTGCTGCCTTTGATCTTAGTTTCAGAAAGAAGCTGGGAAAGCTCAGTGACCTCGTAATGATGTGCTGCTGTATTAGTCCTGGCCTCCATGATGGAAATGGTGGTCAGCACCGTCAGGATCTCAGGAATGAAACTCTGGTCGTGTATTTCTGTGCAGATTTTCAATGTTTTCTCTGTGCAAATAAGGGATTTTTTCCAGTCATTAGAATTTTAACCCATATATGCTACATTAAGTGGTAATTTAGTTTGAAATGCATGTTTTGGTGCAAATATGCACATTCCATATAAAAAGTATTTTAAACCCTTTTAAAGTTTTCACATTTTGTCACATTCCAACTACTAATTATCAGGATTTATGTGATAAGCAAACACAATTAGCTCAAAATTAGGAAGTGGGTAGAAAAGATATACGGTTTTTAAAATGTATTACTAATAAAAGCCCTACCCCCTTTACTCTGAGACCCCTAAATAGGCCATGTAGAACACACATTAAACACATTAAACGTGGACAATTTTTAATCCTATGAGACCAAGTCGGAACTTTTTGACCTGCATGCAGAAAACCTAGCACAGCACCCTGATCACACCAACCCCCACTGTGAGACACGGTAATGGCAGCATCATGCTGTGGGAATGCTTTTCTCTAGCAGGGACAGGGAAGCTGGTCAGACAGGATGGAAAAAAGGATGGTGCTAAATACAGCACCATCCTGCAAGAAGACTCACATTCCAGAAGAGCAACGCTTCTTTATGCTAGCAATTTTGTAAAAAAAAAAAAAATGATAGTGTGGAATCTGTTATACATTGTTGTTCACTAGAGGTTAGTTATAAATAATTTCGAAACCTAGTGGAGACAAAACCCTCTAACCTTCTTGTTTTGCCCTTACTGTATGAGCAGTTTTTTTCCATAGCAAGTTCATAATATTTAGTTTATAGGCCTTTAAATGATGGTATGGGAGCTTGCTCCTAATTGTGATAAGGAATTTACATGTATAAACAAAGTTTGTTTATAATGTAAGATAAGTATTACTTTTTGAATATTTTTTACATTTTTAGCCTCATTCCTCTTCCTGTTAGCAATTTAAAAAACCCTCATATGACAAACCCTATGCGAAAAAAGAACTAAACTTAAAAACTGGTTCCACCTTGGAGATAACTACCATCACACATTTGCTACAACTGGCAATTAATCATTTACATCCTTCATACTTTGACTAGGTCATTCCAAAAACGTATTAAGATTAACCAATGCTTTGGTAGTTGGCCCACAGAATATTTTTGCTTACGTTTTGGGGATTGTTAAAATCATTCTTATGTGAGATTAGTCTTTCTAGCCAGCAGTGGTTTTGGCCTTGAGAGGCCACCATTGATGCCATTTTTGCCCAATTTTTTTTAGTGTTGAATGTTGAACTCTGATCTTAACCGAGGCAAGTGAAGCCCTGCAGTGGTTTATAAGTTGTTCTGAGTTCTGTTGTGATATCCTGGACCTGGAGTTGTTGATGTGCTCCTGGGAAATGTTCATCACTGATTTGTGTTTTCTCCATCTGTGGATTATGATTCTCACTGTGGTTCATTGGGATCACTAAGCCTTAGAAACGGCCTTGTAACCCTTTCCAAAGTGCTAGATATCAGTGACTTGCTCCTCACCTGCTCTTGAATTTCTTTTCATCTAAATTCATGATTTAGGTATTTGGTAGGTCTGGAGACTGTTTTCATCCTAATAAATGAAATTATCATTTGAACATCTATTGTTTTTATGAACACAGGTTAGCTTTGTCTCGTGAATATTTAAATTAGTTTGATTTCAAACATTTGGGCGTGACAAAAAAAAAGCTGTGAGGAAGAAATGTGCAAGCATGCAAATACGTAGTGCATAAAGGAGTGGAGGAGGAAGTTGTACAGTATTTCTGTTGGTCCTTCCATCAGCTCTTCCTGGATTCGCAGTTGCACTTGAAGCAACAAATAAGCCAGGGATTTTAAGAGGGTATATAAATAACAAGCACTTTATTAAAGCACTGGCTTATACCCAGTGCACCTGATTTCATCTCAGTCAAGTGGTGCTGCATACTCTCCTGCAAAACTTCAAATGCAACCTGTAAAACATGCAATGTTTATTTGAACCTGCAACGCAAACATTATGTACTAAACAGAAGTCAGAAAGCTTGCGTGTAATTCTTTGAGTGTTGGTTTAATTTTAGCCAACTATCTGCTGCAGATATTAGCTAAACGGCTCTCTTGCTTCCTGTTTTTGTACGCCTCCTACTTCTGCTTTCAGTCATATTACTTTGACTACTTTTTTTTAGTTTCCACACTATTTGTTTACTTCTGCCATTTTTATCCACGTGTGAACTTACTTCAGACTTTATGCCTGGTTGATTATTTTGTTTTTAAATGCAGTGAAAATAATATGCATGAATCATTGATTTTTGTATAGAGCTGAGTCAAATTGTCACTGTTCTTTACCTAAAACCTTCTAAATATATATATTTCTCTTTGTTTCTACGAGGTCAGATTTAATTTCGCAGTAACTTCCTGAGGCGCTCACTTTGTCCCCTCCAGTTGGCTGGGATGGAGGTGGGACGCCGCAGCGCCATCATGGCAGATGTCTCTCACTGTGCAATTACTCACTGTCAAGTAGGCGGTAAAAACAGGTGACACATTTATTTGCGGGGCGTGTGGGAACAAGGCTCTGGCAATTAGTCATCATTTGTGCAAATGTTCCCTCTCTCCACTTTCCAAATGAACCAGTTTTAGCCTTAAATCAAATACGGTCGACAGTCATTCTCTTGCACCAGCAGACCCCACCTTCCAGCTTCACTGCAGATATATTTCCATAAAACATGTACCTTCTGCTCTGTAAATAGATGATACCTATCCTACTCCATGTGGGGCATTAATGCAGGAAAATGATTCTGCAGCACACCGAGTTCTCTCTCTTAATGGTGTACTCGTGTAACACTTAATGTGCACTCCAGTAATCTGTTCTACTATGTTGCTGCTTTCATCTGTAGAAGATGGGTTCTGCTACCTTTTTAACACTGTTCAAAGTTCAATCCTGATCCATTTAAAGGTCAAATGTCTTCTTTTCTTTTTTGTGGCATCAGGTCATGTATAATTAGCATAAACACAGAAGTCTAACTAAAATGCTCTTGGAATACACTTGAGCTTAATGGCTTCATTGTGTGCCATAAACTTCTATAACCGATTATATTTCCAGCTATGTGAACAGTGTATTCTATTATGCCAAGTAAAAAAATAACAGTATTTTATTTGAAATAAAATGTATTACGTTAGGACAACAGTATAGTGTGGTACATCTAAGAGCTGTTATTGCTTTAGCATACCAAGATGTTTTGGACAAATTTATGTTCCTGACCATGTGGGGCAGCCCTCCAGTTGTTTTGCTAATGCCCTAAACTATTTCAATAGACATGATTGTGCCATTGGGTTTACAGCTACATAAACACTTGTAGACAAAGTATCTAAAGTGTGTGTATCCAAATTGGTATTTGCAGCTTACCTATCACTGTTACCCAACTGTGTCTAATGCAACAAAAGCAGCACTGATTCTTGGCAGCAGTGGAGCAAAGACACTATCTGCTTCACATTAACCTCCCTCTGTGTACCCAATGTCTGTTGACCCAGATCCATTATGGTCCTACAGGTAGGGACTAGAGAGTATGTTATCAGGTGATGTGTGCACTGTGAAGTGATGCATGTTCAAGATCAACACTAGGTTGCACAAGAGGTGAAATATGCTGATGATCTTGCGTATAGCTCCAACAACAGTAGTCTGACTGGAGAGCATGCTGGTACACAGCACCTTGTTGCAGCAGCAGGTATGACTATTTTTTGCTAAAGAAAACAGTTTTTTGCCTTCAGGAACTTCTTTACCACTTTCCCCCACATCTGAAGATGATTTGATGATTAATATTCATCATATTCCACATCATTGCTTGCAGATGCCCCATTGTACCCGCTGGGACCTACACGCCCTGAAACTAATAATATATGCATTTACACAGCTGCAACAGCGTGCAAATTCAACTGTGAGGTGAAGTTGTTTAGCTCAGGGGTGATGACGTGTCGCTGTGGCAGGTACAGTATGGTCCCACGGGGAATGTCATTACGCAGCCAGACCCCCAGCTGGTAAATATACGTTTAATGCTACCGAGCCAGCAGGAGCGGGCAGCGCTCACAGAATACACAATGTCTTCAGGTGGTTTGCTTCACAGCAGCCGAGGTTTGAAAGACCGGAGGGGCGATTTTCAGTGTCAACACAAAGGCTGCTCGTTGCTCTACAAGATGGAGAAAAATCCCCTGAGTGGGAATTACAAAGCAGCGATTTGATTTATTTTAAAATAACAATTTTTTCTGTTTTCTGATATAGATTTATGTAATGACTGACATTTTATTTTTTTTTTCTCTTTTTTTATTTATTTATTTATGAGATTACTTATATTTTTTGGGGAATATTTTCTTGTTTATTTACTAACTTTTTCATTGATTTGGCTGCTAGCATTTTTATGTACTTATCCATTATCCATTGGTTTTATGAAACCACTCACCTGCAGAGACAAATCATGGCAACCAACCAGAAGTGGAATAGTAATTATAAAACAGCTAAAACCAATATGTTATTGATTAAATTGCTTTGTGATTATAGTACATTTCCTTGCTAGGAGAACTGCTAACTCATTACAAATAGTGTAAGCACATTCGTGAGTGCTTCCACTGTAGCTCTTTTCTCTCAAATGCCCCACAGGAACTAATTGTTTGTCCAATTGATTTCTTATTTAATTACCAGAAAAGCAAATTAGTTTAAACTTGAAAGTCTAGAGCCACTCAAGGGGAATTAAAATGATTCCAAAAGTTTTCAGTGTGAAACAAAATTCATTTTTCCTTCACGGTGATAGGCAATGTGAGTAAGAGGAACACTTTGTTGTACTTTGACTAAGATTCAAATCAGCAGAATAGACTTAGCGTTACCCTAAAAAATGAAGAACAGTAAGAGCGTCATCGTTTTTAAATCCCTTTTCTTGAACTGACTACATTGATTGAACACAGTGCTGCTCAGTGTGTGTTTAATTGCTGAAGGCTGTTTCTTTAAGATGTCACTGAGTGAAAGGGATAATGATGCCGACAGTGCAAATGATGCCTTTAGCGGCAAAACAAATGCATGAGTCAGATTAAATGGTCTTCTCCTCGGCATAAGACAACTAGATATAAAACGTTTTATTTTTTGTAATAAGTGACACAATGTTTGCAACTGTTGTGATTAAACCTGAGAATAAGGAAGCAATTAGTCGCCTTTCTAGGCATATTGCTTTTTACCTGTTCTCATTCACAATTTCACTCAATGAAAATATTCTTTGATGTTTTAAAATCTGTTAACCTACATAACTAATATATTTGTAATTGATTTTGGAATTTGGGGGCTTAGGAAGATTCCCATGCGGTCTGGAAAGCCTGGAAAAGTATGAAATTTAAGTATCATCTATCCTGCCATCCATCCATTAGATCGATCCATCCGTCCATCCATTTCTTTTAGATCTTTTCACCAGAAATATACTAAAATTATTCCCAAATACAGCGTTCTTACTGGTGCTTGAAATCCCTGAAAATGTTTGAATTTTATCAAGGTGTTTTCAAGGTTTGGAAAGTGCTTGATTTCTGTATAAAGTCCTTGAAAGTGCTTGATATTCTAACTGCATTTGCATTTAACCCATCCGTCAGGGAGCACTAAGGGTCTTGCTCAGGGACCCAGAGTGGCAGGCTGTGGGATTCAAACCAGGCTACTTGTAGCCTCTCCAGGACGCCAATGTCCTGGTCCATAACCACTAGGCCACCACTCCCCCGTTTTTTTTTGGTTTTTCTTTTATAATTTAGTCATTACCCTCAGTGGTAAGCCATAGTACTGGGAGGGAATCTTAAATTTAAGCTAGATTACAATTTTGCAGGTAAATTGCAAATTGGTTGTTTGAAGGATGGATCTAGCTAGGCCTTTATGTCATCTACTATACTTTAAAATTTTTATCAACTATCAAAATTTGAATCAACAAAATATTTTTATTGAAAATGCTAGTAAAGGTGGTTAGCTAAGGGTTAAAACTTCTCAGGTGGAAATGAATCAAAGCAAGGAGCACTGGGAAATAGTTTTTTCAAATGATGATTTATTTCTGCCACAGGCCATTTTGCCCTCTTGTAGTCTCTTGAAGTTATCTTCATGTATTAAAAATGCTAACGTAACTAATAATCACCCACAGCGTTCTACATCTGGTCTGATTAGCTTTCCTTGCTAGGCTGCAGGGATGCTAAAGTTGCAGTATGTTAAGCTACAACCAGCTACCTGCTAAATACATAATTTTGTTATGATTCCATGTTATTTTGCTTTAAATTAGTCGGACAGTTTATACCAACATTAAGAGCTAAATGGGTACATCTGTCAGCACCGTTGAGACCAGATAATTATACACACTGTATAAAAAGACACAAACATTTTTCTCACTGACATTAAATCAGTGTGAAATTCTGTGTTTTAGGTCAGTTAGGATTACCAAAATTATTTCTATTTGCTAATAGATTCGTGCATTTCCCAGTTTCAGAGGGTACACAATGCTGCTGCACGTCTCTTAACAGGTACAAGAAAATGTGATCATATTTCCCCTATTTTAGCCTCTTTAGCACTGGCTGCCAATACATTTTAGGATTCATTTTAAAATCCTTTTATTTGCTTTTAAAGCTCTTAATGGCCTTGCCCCGCCCTACCTGTCCGAGCTGCTACATCCCTACACACCTTCGCATTCCCTTAGATCAGCTGACCAGTTGTTACTGAGGGTGCCAAAGACAAAGCGCAAGCTCAAAGGTGACCGTGCTTTTTCTGTAGCAGCTCCCAAGCTGTGGATTGACCTTCCCTTGGGCATTAGACAGGCCTCGTCACTTTCTGATTTTAAATCCCTTCTTAAGACCCATTTCTTTTCCTTGGCTTTCGACACAATCTTATTACTACTTTTATATATCACTTTGTTCATTGTTTTATGATTAATAATTTGTATTTTATGATTGTGTAAAGCACTTTTGTCCTGTGGGTGTTTAAAGTGCTTTATAAATAAAATTGGTATGGTATGGTATGGTAGGAAAGAAAAGGAAGGGTTCTGTGTCCCAGACATGAACAAATGCATATAAACCTCAGAACAAAAGCAGAAGTTTCAAGACTGTAACTATTCACAAGAAAACAAGTCCTGTACCTCTGAGCTGCTGAAAAAGGCTCAGCAGAGACTGAACTTCCTGAGGTGCTTAGGAAAAATAACATTACACAGAGACTGCTGGTGTCCTTTTATTGGTGCTCTATTGAGAGCATAATGACCTACTGCATCTGCATGGGGTACACCAGCTGAACAGTGGCTCAGAGGAAATCCAGAGGGTCATAAACGCGGCCCTAAAGATCATTAGCTGCCCTCTTCCCATAGTTGAAGAACTTTACAGTTCCCACAGTCTTGAAAACGCCCATAACATCATAAAGGACACTTCTCACCCTGGTCACGCTCTGTTTGATCTGCTGCTGTCAGGCAGACACTACAGAGCAATTAAAGCAAAGACAACAACAGTTTCGATCCATCAGCAATAGCTAAACTCAGCACAGCCAGAATGTAAAGGAGATGCAATCATGTAAATATACAAACAGTATGAATGTGTGTACATGTATTTGTATTGTATCTTTTTAACAAACTGCTTCTGTTTTTCTATTTTACATAAATTATTTATTGCTCACGCATAAACCAAAAAGTTCTGTAAAATCCCATGCCTTGTTATTCTGGCTTTTGTTGGTTATTCTAACCGACTTAAAACAGAATACAGGTCCTTCTCAAAATATTAGCATATTGTGATAAAGTTAATTATTTTCCATAACGTAATGATGAAAATTTAATATTCATATATTTTAGATTCATTGCACACTAACTGAAATATTTCAAGACTTTTATTGTCTTAATACGGATGATGTTGGCATACAGCTCATGAAAACCCAAAATTCCTATCTCACAAAATTAGCATATCTTTAAAAGGGTCTCTAAACGAGCTATGAACCTAATCATCTGAATCAATGAGTTAACTCTAAACACCTGCAAAAAATTCCTGAGGCCTTTAAAACTCCCAGCCAGGTTCATCACTCAAAACCCCAATCATGGGTAAGACTGCCGACCTGACTGCTGTCCAGAAGGCCACTATTGACACCCTCAAGCAAGAGGGTAAGACACAGAAAGACATTTCTGAACAAATAGGCTGTTCCCAGAGTGCTGTATCAAGGCACCTCAGTGGGAAGTCTGTGGGAAGGAAAAAGTGTGGCAGAAAACGCTGCACAACGAGAAGAGGTGACCGGACCCTGAGGAAGATTGTGGAGAAGGGCTGATTCCAGACCTTGCGGGACCTGCGGAAGCAGTGGACTGAGTCTGGAGTAGAAACATCCAGAGCCACCGTGCACAGGCGTGTGCAGGAAATGGGCTACAGGTGCCGCATTCCCCAGGTCAAGCCACTTTTGAACCAGAAACAGCGGCAGAAGCGCCTGACCTGGGCTACAGAGAAGCAGCACTGGACTGTTGCTCAGTGGTCCAAAGTACTTTTTTCAGATGAAAGCAAATTCTGCATGTCATTCGGAAATCAAGGTGCCAGAGTCTGGAGGAAGACTGGGGAGAAGGAAATGCCAAAATGCCAGAAGTCCAGTGTCAAGAACCCACAGTCAGTGATGGTCTGGGGTGCCGTGTCAGCTGCTGGTGTTGGTCCACTGTGTTTTATCAAGGGCAGGGTCAATGCAGCTAGCTATCTGGAGATTTTGGAGCACTTCATGCTTCCATCTGCTGAAAAGCTTTATGGAGATGAAGATTTCATTTTTCAGCACGACCTGGCACCTGCTCACAGTGCCAAAACCACTGGTAAATGATTTACTGACCATGGTATCACTGTGCTCAATTGGCCTGCCAACTCTCCTGACCTGAACCCCATAGAGAATCTGTGGGATATTGTGAAGAGAACGTTGAGAGACTCAAGACCCAACACTCTGGATGAGCTAAAGGCCGCTATCGAAGCATCCTGGGCCTCCATAAGACCTCAGCAGTGCCACAGGCTGATTGCCTCCATGCCACGCCGCATTGAAGCAGTCATTTCTGCCAATGGATTCCTGACCAAGTATTGAGTGCATAACTGTACATGATTATTTGAAGGTTGACGTTTTTTGTATTAAAAACACTTTTCTTTTATTGGTCGGATGAAATATGCTAATTTTGTGAGATAGGAATTTTGGGTTTTCATGAGCTGTATGCCACAATCATCCGTATTAAGACAATAAAAGACCTGAAATATTTCAGTTAGTGTGCAATGAATCTAAAATATATGAATGTTAAATTTTCATCATGACATTATGGAAAATAATGAACTTTATCACAATATGCTAATATTTTGAGAAGGACCTGTATGTTAAACCTTATATATTTTCATATAGAGAAGAAAAAAAGCCATCCTTATTTCTAAACATTGTATTTAAAATGCATGGGCATTGCACAACAGGAAAACATAATGTCAGAAATAAATTAATCTAAGCAAGTAGTGGTAGGAAACAATTTACTGGATTTCCATTGATGCTTTACTGAAGTCAGTTTTGCATTCCTGTTCTCATATTAAAGTTATATTAAGTTTCAATAAATAACAAAGGAAAACAATTATCTTTCTCTGGAATTGTTTGTTTTTCTTGCTAAGCTGTTAGCTTCTCAAGCTAACCTGCTACTCAGAAAACATTTGCTCATGTTCTTTGTGTAAAATTAAGCAAATATTTGTAATGGTATTGCAATAATTAAATTGGTGAATCTGTTAGTTTTATTTTTGAAGACATAAAAATTGTCGGACAAGAAGACATCCTCACAAATACTGCAAGTAAACAAGCTGCAGTTACTAGGGTGATGCTTCCCTGCAGTGTTTTGCAATACACCACTTTCTATAGAAGTTATCTTGTTAAAATATCATTATAGTTTCTATACAAAATTGATTTGACAGGGAAGCTTGTACAAGCCCATGTGGTTGTCATTTATTCCAACAGTCATATTAAATTAGAATTTTAGCTCTCTGAAAAAGAGCAGAAACCTGAGAGAAACACCCAGACGAGGCCCCGCTGATATTCTCATAAAGGGAAGTACGTGTGTGCTGAGCCACCATGAGGTGAGGTCATCGTTACTCACAAACTGCTCTCAGGGTTTGTTGATCTGTTGTGAGTCACAGAAGTGAGACAGGTACAAACAGAGGATGGAAAATGCTGAGTGATGTTCATTTTGATTGTGAAAAATATTACCCATGTTCTCTGCTGTCCCCCGTGTTGGTCGAGTCATCACATTTATATGGAAAATGAGATTTCCTGCAACATTGAAAGGGATGGTCTCCTTTAACCTCAGCCATTGATGGACTTTTCATTGAATTTAGGTAGACCACCAAATCAACGAAGCAGCTTGAGGCAGTAGTTACCTTTCTAAATGTGCAAAACGTCCATTTAGAAGACGTGTAATTTGAGATCATAGTAATATTTGGTCTTGCAGTCATCACTTCGCTAGACGAGGAGTCAGGAATGCTGCTGTAATGCTGATTTTAATCTTGTCTTGTGACTGGTTTCACTTCATGATTTCGTTTTTACAAACTACACAGTGATTAATATGGTTTGAAATAGCAGGGGGAAAAGGGAGCCACCTGAAAGTTACATTTTATTACCTGCAAGAATGTTAAATCCAAGTATTTGATTTGGTCAGAATGGGTTTATTGGTATAGCACTTATAGATAACAGAAATCATGTTGGTAGGGTCAAAACGCAAACTTTTCTGATTCCATTAGTATTATGAGTCATTTAATACAATTCATATCAATTAGGTCCAGTTACAACTTAGTTTAAGACAATCTGGTTCATGTTAAAATCAATTTTACTCTGTAAAATCTAACAGCTCCCCTAACATTTTCAATAGAGTTTGCTGCAAGAGATTTAGTTTTTGGACATCTCAAATAATTCCAAGAGTTTCACACATACGCAGAAACCGGTATAAAAGATTTGTGAGATTCAGACGTTGCAGCTAATACCCCAAAAGAACTCAATATCATGCATGTCTGCATAGCTTAGTGCAGACACTCTGTTTACACTAAGGGAGATCTATTCACTTAAGCATGCTAAAGGGTTAGAGTGGCTTACATAGCAGAATAATTATTGCAATAATTATTTGACCAATGGGGGGCACTTTTGAGCTGTGCATCTAACATGAGCTTTTATCCTCACATGGTTAGGGAAGTATGACAAAAAATACAAGACGGTGATGTCGTGGCAAAAGATACACAGTAGGACACTGTGGTTTACACTTTTTTTTTATTACCAATACACATTCTTCATATGTGTGTATAGGTCTCTCTAAACTATCATCCTGTATGTTTTCTCATGATAATGACATTTTATTTCTTCACATTTAGACTGGCCTGAAACCTGTTTTAGCTATGCCTCCATACATAGCAAGATAAGAAACGGTTTACTGTAGCTTAGGCCATAGATGGGATGAACAAAGAATAAAAAAATAAACAATTTAAACTCTCCATTCCAACTGGATATCCTCCAAAGACAAGTCGGCTGTGATTGCCAATTCTTTTAGATATTGAGTTTTAATTTAAATCATAAATATTTGTATTCTAGAGCCATAATACCTATAAGTATTGATAGACTGAAAAATAAATTATTTATAATTGGCCTTTCCATTTTTTCCATAAGCAGATAAATTGTTTTAAAATTGTTTTTTACAACAACAAAACCCTTTGTAGACACATCTGTCATAAAATAGTCTTAAAACTGCAATCATTACTCCAGTATTTAAAACAGGAGACAAACATAATGTATGCAATTATAGACCTATTATGATAGTTCCTGTAGTCTCAAAAGTTATTGAGAAAGTCATTGTTTGAACAGTTATCAAACCATCTAAATAGAAATAACTTATTACATCCCATGCAGTTTGGATACAGAGCAAACCCTTCCACAGAAACTGCATGTTGTTATTTTATAGAGCAAGAAAAGGCCAAAATGGACAAAGGCAGAGTAGTAGGTGCTCACCAAGACGACTACAGCTGTTTGTGAGCATAAATTTGATAAGTTTAGAAAATGTTTTCTTTTACAGGGTGTTTTATCTTTAATGAGTCTCATGTCAGTACAAACGTCTACTGCTGTGCACAGATCCTATTAAATCCACAACTGCTCTCCCTGAATAATCCTTCAGTGTGTTTTCCTATGATAATAAGTTTCAGATGTGACTCGTATTTGGTTCTGTATGTCTTGGTTAAAAAAAGGAGTCTTTGATTGCAACTGCAGACCGATTCTGTATCAATACTTTAACTTCCATCCATCACCTGTGTAGTAGCATTAGCTTAAGGTGACTTTTTTGCGTCAAACATAATGTAGTAGGTATGATGGATCGATAAACATGGTAACATATTGACAGCTACATTATTGTGGCATAATTAGAAACTGCAAAAACATGAACTGATTATATGGAGAAACATGAGACTTACTCAGTCACTGCATGGCTCACAGATATAAAATATTCAGTGACAGATGCTTGACCAATATCTCATGCTAATGCACATCAGAGTAACAGTGGTAGTCAAAACTGGTGCAATAATACAAATGTCCTCCTGAACAGTTCTTCTGGGACTTTTCTATCACCCCTCGGGTGGGTGTTCATTATGAAACGACATCTGAGTTCAGGATTACAAATGTTTTGCAAATCTCAGCTCAGTTTTTGGTTACTCTTTGCTCGCCTTTTTTCGTTCACATATTTTCATTTTGTAAATATTTCTTGATTTAGGTGGTGGAAATGACTATACTTATTGTCTCTAAACACAAGTGAAATGGAAAACTTGGTGAAATAAGGATTTATTCCATTTAACCCATTTTGTTGTGGTTTTAAATGGTTATAATTATTTTTTATAAAAACGAAACTGATCGGTTTTGTTTTAACTGACAACTGAGAACACTAGTTATAATTAATAATATAACAGACAACAGATCATACAGTATACAGTCCAATTCAGTCCAAATATAAAACAACTGATAAAGTGAATCACATTTATTAAGTTATAAAATATGGATATGAAAATATAAAGTTTAGAATTACTTATTTATGTAAAATATATAATGGATTAATTTTTCTAATTTGATTTAGTTGCTAATTTGTTATGCTTTTGCACTTATCCATGCTCTTATTTTTCCTTATTATTTTATTTTTGGAAGAGGCTGCACAGTGGTGCAGTTGGTAGCACTGTGTGTGTGTGTGTGTGTGTGTGTGTGTGTGTGTGTGTGTGTGTGTGTGTGTTTGTCCTCTGTGTCTCTATGTTGCCTTGTAATGAACTGGCGACCTGTCCAGGGTGTACCGCGCCCCTTGCCCAATGAATGATGGTTTTGGGGAACATAATAAATTAATTATAATTTAGAAGCTGTAATGGCAACTTTAGCTTATTTTAGAAGTTACGTTTCAATTAGTTTACATTAATTCAGCACAATGAGTCAAACTGTATCAGAGGTTCTTAAAACCAGCTTGCCAGCTTAGCTACAATAATAGCTGGATCCAGTTTTGTGCAGAGGAACAGGAGTGTATGCCCTAAAATATAAAGTGAAAATGGAAATATATGGAAAAGAAAGGATCTGAAAGAGACCCGGGCTTGGGGAAAAGCCATTCTCCTAAAACACAATGCAGTATTGTGAGCTCCAGCTAAATAAATTATCACGGGGGCTATTTTTAAGCTGAAGTGTAAATGCAGTAATCCTTGGAGCAGGAGCTGCGAAGAGTACAGAAGCACCGTCAGGGAATACAGCTCTGCCTTTATCTTCCCCTCCTGCCTGCCACACTCTCTCATCCCGCACACACACAACTCTCCTTCCACTCCACATGCCTGCACTTCCATCTTTCCTCACTTTATGCATTTTCTTCATTTTCTTTCCCCCCTCTGTCTTCTCTCCCTGTGCCTTTTTATATGGTAAAAACCTCTTTTCTGTGTCAGAGTATTTTCCTTATCACTGAGCCCGCTGTGGGGACTCCACCAAGTTCTATTGTAATAAACAATAACAGACCTTTGAACAGGACAGAGAGGGGAAACATAGAAGTGGCACCCAAAGAAGCAGCAGTCAGAGGATATTAGGCCACAATGGGTCATTCTTCAACTTGCCAACAAGTCTTTTTTTAAGCACCATGTAATGTGAAGGCACCTATTTTTTATACTCTTTAGTCTTTGTGGGAGAATATTGTGAAGCCCAGTGAGAGTTTCTCTGAAAAGAGCTGCAGTTTCTGTGTGAGGTTATATTATGTAGGTTTGGTATGAGACCCTCCTCTGTTACTGTTTAATAGCACACAATGGGGTATCGTTAATCACAGGGGTAAGCTGAGGTTTTACAAGGTTAATGACTGTGTCCCAATGGGTTGGTGTTTACTGTCCTTGCACAGATGTGAGCTTCAGGTAATCCATATTTACAGTGCCTTGCAAAAGTCATATGGTTTTTCACATTTTCAACTACTAACTTCAGTACATTTTACTGGTATTTCCGTGATAGACCAATGCAAAGTAGTGCATAATTTGGACTAGAAAAGAAAATTAGAAAGACTAATTTCAAAAATCTTAGCGTGCATTTGCATTGAGCCCCCCTGAGTCCATACTTTATAGAGCCACCATTTGTTACAAATACAGCTGCAATTGTTTTTATTGTATTATAAGTGTGTAAATGTTTTTTGAGGAACTTGTTCTCAGTTGTCTCACCTAGTTAAAGAAAAGTTGAATAAGAATAAAAAGTCTTTGGGAGTAGGGGACGGGAAATTATCGGATCATTTGGCGTTATTAAGAAAAAGATTTTGTGATAGGAATTGTGAGCCAAACATATTCTAAATTAAGTGAACTTTTAATAACTATCAATTAACAGAAATTAACTACAGTAATGTATGCAAATTAGCCAAATTCATCATACTTGTGCACAACTGTATCCACTAGATGGAGGCAAAGTTCTTCCATTATTACCCTTGGTAGTAGTGGAATATGCTTCAGAAGACATTAGTGGTGTATATAAACCAAACTGGCTGTAGAATGTCCCTTTATTTAACTCCATCAATCTTCTACGTCAACTCTGAAAGGCATCTCTGTCCCTGGTGAAGGAAAAACATCCCTACAGCATGATACTGCAACCATCTTTTTTTATTCTGGTCACAATGTATTTAGGGTGATGGTTTTTATCCCACATATCGTTTTGCCTACTTTTTCTCCCCTACTTCTCTGTATTTTTTGCGAGATTAAATTCCATACAGGTGTTAATCAGATTTTATTTAGGGGTATCCGAGTAAGAGCATAATTTTGTATATTGGGATTCTTTTAGTATAAAGCTAGATCTTTTCCACACTGGAAATACCGCTGATCCTTAATCCAAACATCTTCCCTTTGGTTTCCTTAGTCCTGTCTGACATTCTAGGCAGCTTTTGATGATGCTGTGAAGTTCTTGTTTATTTTGTGCCCGTCCTATAGTAGCCACTTAAGCACTTGTCCAAAGTTTCATCAGCCTGCAAATGTCTTGCCGACATGAGTGGCTGTATGTTACTGAGTTTGAGGGGCAAGAACGGTAGAAGACCTGCAACACACAGCACCCAAGAACAGCAAAGGACAAGGTAGACTCTGCTCCAGAAGGCCCTGGCAGCCCCAGACAGACACCAGCCACCCCGCAGCAGCCAGAACCTGGAAGGACCAAGTTAGGGAGGGCACATCACCATCCCATCTGGTGAGCTAGCCCCTGGGTGGTCAAGAGGGAAGGATAACCATCAGAGCCCAGCGTGGTTCATCCCCACAGAACTAAAAAAGAACCATGCTGCAATCGGGGAGGCCACGCCAGCAGCCCAGAACTCCAGGTGTTTTGGAAACCACAGTACACCCAAGGCCCTTCAGGTGTGATAAAATAACCTTTTCTCTCAGCTTAAGTGGAAGCTCCTTTGTTTTTATTGTTACACACATAGAATACCTTAGTGGGATTTATTTGCGCATCACAGGTGAAGAGTCCCTAAAGGCCTAATTAACAACAATTTAGGTAATGAAAACTGTCAAACACCTTTAAAATGAACAGTTTTATATGGGTGTTGAGTAAATTGTGACATCACTGTCATAACTAAATATACTGTTACTGTACATTTAAATACTACATTATGCCTTGTCTGTGTTGATTGTCACTAAACTCATAAAGAAGTTGTCCTATTTGCTAAATGCCAGAATAATTAGAGTTTTATTTCAAACCTTGTCCACATTTAAAAATGTCAATTTTCTTGCTATTTGTTAGAATTGCTATCAAACTTTATGACTTGAGTCAAACATCCTTCTAGAAGCTTCTCATAATAGTTTGCTGGAGTTTTGGCCCATTCCTCATGACTGAACTGTTGTAACAGTCTGGTTTGTATGTCGCTTTGCTCAAAAACACCTTTCAAGGTTCACCATGAAATTTTTTAAGGGACTGAGATCAGGGCATTGTGATGGCCACTTCGAAAAGTTGACTTAGTTGCCCTTAAGCCACTTTGTAACTGATGTTATCTAAGGTTTATGGTCATTGTCCAATTGAAAGACAATTGTGTCTCCAAGCTTTAAATTCCTGGCTATAGTCTTGAGATGTTACTTCAATAGTTCCATATAACGTTATTTCCTCATGATGTCATCTATTTTGTGAAGTGCACCAGTTCTTCCTGCAGCAAACTTCCACACATGATGCCGCCATCCCCATACTTCTTTATTATTCAGAGCAAAGTGTACCAGAGTCAAATTCCTTGTTTGTCTGTACAAACTTGGCAAGAAAGCTGATTCTGATTCTGATACTTCACACAAGGGGTGTTCTAAGGCTTATTATCTTCACTCTTTTTAGTCCAATGTAAAAATGGTCATCACAACCAAACACATTTTGTTTAATTATACCACAGGACATGTCTTCAAAAATTAAGATCTTCATCCCTGAGTGCATTTTTAAACAGCAACTTCTTTTTTATGCTTTTGGAAGTAATGGCTTCTACCTCTCTGAGTGGCTTTTCAGCCCATGTTTGTACAGGACTGTGGATAATGAAACAGCCTTAGCAGCTTCAGCTTGCCTTTTCATTTTGTTCTGGTGTTTTTTGCATGTTTTGCACCAAAACACATTCATCTCTGAGACACAGAGCCCGTCTCTTTCTTTTTTCCTTTTTTGTGGCACTAGGGGCCTTTCTTTTTCTATTTTTTATAGTAAGGTGACAGGAAAGGGGTGAAAAGAAGGGAAAGACATGCAGCAAAGGTCACCTGGACCAAGAGTCGAACTCCCGACAGCTGCGTTGAGGACTGAAGCCTCTGAATATGGGTCGCACATTTTACCCCAGCGCACCCCAGAAGCCATCTCTTTTTAAACAGTATGATGACTGGACTTCCCATGATGGTTATACAGATGTATGTTGTACTTTCAGGCATCTGGAAATTGTACTCTGGGATGAACAGATTTATGGAGGTCCACAATTCTCTTACAGATATCTTGACTGATTTCTTTTAATTTTTCCATATTGTGACACAAGGAAACAGTGTGTGAAATGTTTCCTTAAACTAGATCTCAGTATATTTCTCGTTATTTTGGCATTTAGCAAATAATTTAGGTAATCTTAACTGAGCTTAAACAGGAAACGTTTAGTATGATTTTATGTCAATTCTATTTAATGTTAAACAGCTTGTTTTAACCAAATATTTGTATGTTTTAGTGGTTCTATTGACTGCGATCCTGCATTTATTTCACATAATTTCTCAGCTCAAAAAGTCGCTCTAGAGGATTGTAGTTTGCAGCGTTCTCTCATTTGTTTTGATGTTGTGACCTTGGCTATGTTTAAAACCCTCCGGTAGCGACATGTTTGCTGTTTGCAAGAGCTTACACCAGTTATGCCATCACAACAAAGTGCGGCGATTTTACATTTCTGTTGAAGCTCAGGCTACATGAATCATCCTCACAGATTTTCACACAAACAGCCACAAATACAGATGCATGCATGTCAGCTCACATGTTGTGACATAACTGAGGAGGCTTATTTTTGCTGTTCTACTTTTTGCACCGTCGCATTGCCGTCTTTAAGCCCTAAAGGCCCTGACATCTTTATGTCCGGAAAGATATGATGCGTAGGTAAAGCAGCAGGATAAATAATACAAAAAAAGGATGTGGAGCTGTATTCACCTGTCCCCCCTCTCAGCAGCGAAAGGACACTTACATGGAGGTATGATTTGTTCATGCGTCAGCGAATGTACTGGTGAGTGGAAGTGGGAAAAATAAATCCAACTTGACACAACAAATAATAACAACAAGATCCAGGCAGTTTGAGAAGTAAGCAATTTTTTGTCTTTTCTCAGCTTGAAATAGACTTATTATTTAACCTATTTAGGAAAAAGAGAGAGGAAAACATCCTTGACTGATGTTTTAAATAAGAGACCTTTTTGAGCACAGCCTATGTAAACAGATATTGATTTTGACATTAGTTTTCAGTTAAAAACATGCACCAAATGTAAGCTACACTATATTGCCAAAAGTATTTGTCTGTTTACTTTTGCATGGACTTGAATCACATCTTATTTTTTATCTACAAGGTTCAGTTTGTTGATGGACACACTGTGTCCATCAACAGCAACTTTGACTATTCTGTAAGCATCTTCCACAGGTTTAGGGGTGTGTTTATAGTTAGATGAGAAAACCAACAATGCAGCCTCTGCTCTTATTCAACCTAAAGGTGTTCAAGAAGGTTGAGGTCAGGACTCTGTGCAGACCAGTCAAGTTTCTCCACACCAAATGTTATACACCTGCACCCATGGAGGTGATTGGAACACCAAGATTCATTGATTTGGTTGTTTGACCCGATACTTTCGGCTTTGTAGTATAGCTCTACTCATGCACCTCTAATTTTTATGTATTATTTTTTCGTTGCCTTGTCAAATGAACAGCAGGTTTTGTGTTTGACCATGTAAATTTGTACAACAAGCTGTTTTTTCTGCAAGAAAAAGTAGATTTTAGTGAGGTCATTTCGGCCAAACTGCAGCTATCTCTGTTGGGTTTTCAGAAGACAACTATTAAACCATCCATGCGAACGTTGTGCTGAGTCGGAGACCTCGCTGATCATTAGCATATCCCTTCATGGCACCATTGTTTTCATGTTTTAAGTTTTGGTTGTGTACTTTTGTTCTAATACTTGCTTCTATCACCATTTCTCAGCTGCCGTGTTTTTATTTATTGCCCCAAAATTGCTCCTGAAATAACCAATCCTACATGGAAACCTATTCTTTCACCTCCATGTCTGAGGCCATGACTCTAAAGAGAAACTGGTGCACATGAGATGGTTAACCATTTCAATGAACCACATCATCATTAATACTAAATTCATTGAGGGAAGATATGTAACAATGCGTAAGCCTTCCTGTTAAAACAGAACAACATCTTTTAGTCAAGTCAAAGTTTACTTCTATAACAGATTTTAAAATAACTATAGTAAACCAAAAAGCTGCACAAGTTATAAAATCACCAGTACTGTAAACAGTTAAATAAGGAGAAGAATAAAACAATATAACACAACCAAGAACAATTAGTACTAAGATACATAAAGTAAGCTTGAAAATTAGTACTGTAAAAACTAATATGCTCTTTCAAACTATAACTAATAGCTAAAGTATAGCAGTCAGTTTTAACCGAGCCTTAAAATGATGAACTGTCTATGTAGCTCAGATGTGCAGGTAGTTCCACAGCTTTGGTGCGAACACTAAGAAAGCTCAGTCACCTCTGCTTTGAAGCTGTGATCTTGGTGTGCCTAATAACAGTTAGTTTGTGGAGCTTAAACCTCTGGACTCTTAAGGGTAAGCATTAAAATCTGGTGTAATGTGGTCATAGCATTTTTTTCTTGTCAGAAGGCGTGCAGCAGCAGTTTGCACAGGTTGCAGCTGCTGAATAGACAGTTTATTGAGACCAACATAAAGAGCTTTACAGAAATCCAAGCGAGATGTAATAAAAGCATGAATTATTTTTTCAAAGTTATTTGATTGAATGTAGGTCTTTTATTCACTGAAGAATCCTAGTTAAAAAGCTCTTCTTTACCACGGAGCTGATCTATCAAATTTAAAGCTACCGTTGAAGATCATACCTAGCTTTCTTGCTAATGAATAAATATAAGAATCTAATAAACTAATAGCTCAGCCAACACTGTTTAAGAGATCTGATTGTCCAAATATAATTATTTCAGTTAAAAAGTGCATTTACATCCATATTTGTACATTTTGCAAGGCATGAAGAGAGTTATGACTGTTTGCTGGGATGTGCAAGTATATTTGAAGGTAGTCAGCAAAATAGTGTTAATATTATGCTTTCTGATCCCAAAGGAAACATATATATTGAAAATAGAATGGGACCTAAAATGGAGTCTTGGGGTACTCCACAGGTTAAATGAGACAAAGAAGAAGAATACTTTTTAATGGAATAAAACAAACTCCAATCAGTCATGGATGGCCTGCAGCATTTCAAGCTGTAGCTTTAAGCACAGACACAGGACTCAAGACATGAAATAAGGATACTGTGACCAACAGTATCGAAGGCAGAGGTGAGGTCGAAAAGCACGAGGACAACTGAAGTTCCAAAGTCAACTGCTAAAAGCAAATCATTAAAAATCAATGTTATTATTATTAATTATTACCATTATGGAGATGCAGAGACATCACCTGTTGACAAGAATCAGTTTGATCAAAAGTCAGACATCTGACCTGATGACAACACTCTTTGGTGTTACTGAGTGAGGAAGACTTAACGTTAGCTACAGTGTGTGACCTTTAAAATCAACACGGGAAAGCAGATCAATTAACCTGTTTAAAATGTTTTCACAGCAAGTTAAAACATGTCTGTGATATATTCAGGCTGCGAGAGAGCGAGAGAGAGCAATACTTTGAGCAGGGACAGAAAGTATCACAGCAAAGTTGCCGTATTAAATTGTTTAAATTGTGTTCTCATATCTTCATATATTATAGTTGTCAAAGAAAATGGTGAGAACAAAAAGGTGATTCTTCTGAAAACTTTAATCTTTTCAGGTTTTTAAAACTCTTGTAAAGACTATTTGACTTTTTTTTTATTTCATAGACTTATTTTAGACTCAGTTGATTAGACTTTTGCAGTTTCCACAGCCAGTATGATGTGTTGCTGTTTTTGGTCATTTATTTGTTCTTGATGATTTATGCAGAAATTGGAGAAGGGGAGTAAAATCCATATATATCTTTGGTGCTGGATGTACTGGAGGGACAGAACTGATGCAACTACAGAGCTATGAAAACATTTAAAGCATCTCTTCCTATTTTTCTTCCCAGGAGCCAGTATAAACATTTATAGTGGCTCTAATCACTATTTCTTAAGGTTTTTGTTTTAGTTTTTCTTTAGGTTTTGGTCGTTTTTTTTCACTCTTTCTTTCTTTGTATCTAACCCTGAAAGCATACGGTGTGTACCTAAGAAATGAGGGAAGTGGACAAGTGGAAGACAAGAGAAAAAAGTGAATGAGTGAAAAAGCAAAAAAAAAACTAAAAAACTTTGCACGTCCTTCTGCAAAAGAGATATTGATCCAAAAGACTCTAAAAACATCAAGAAAGTTTTTGGTTTGATTACAAAATCTAAACAAATCAGGGAGAAGTCTTGCACAGTGCAGTCGCACCGAATGATTTGCAGCCCAGCAGAGAGGTGACAGGTGTAGCTGCACACTGAGGCGTGCTTTGATTAAGCTGAGACATCCCTGATTACAAATGCATGGAGAAGGGATGCACAGAACAGAAAGAGGCAAAAAGAGGACGCTGATACCTTGAGTGAAGCCTGGCAGGAGGGAGGAAGAAGTAAATTTGATCTCCATGTCTCTGAAAATCTGCAACATACTACAAATAGCATTGTGCTGTTTGCTCAAAAGAACGAGTTACTTGAAAATATAGGAGGAAAGCTTGTATGTGTGTCTCTGCACTGTGACACAATAAATTCATAACAAATCAACACCTCCACCTGTTACCTCCCTTTCTCTGTCAGATGTAAATGTGATGGGTGGGTGTTATAATTTCTTTGTTTAATAACCAGAGCTTTCTGTGCTTCTCGATCACACACAACAGAACCAAGATTGTAATTTTTCTGTCAGATGTTGCAACAGGCAAACACACACATCACAATTAGGCCAGAGAAGCTTCCTATCGCTGGTCTTGATAATTTCACTTTGGCAGATTATAGTTATTATGTTAAAGAAAAGATTTTGCACAGTGCTCTGCCCCGTTTTTATGTTCTTGACAGCTGGAGCAGCTGTGGATCAGATATGGACTCAAACTTGCAAGGTGGAAAGACCTTTGGTTTTGCTTGTTTCACATAGTTTAGGGCATAAGCAATCTCTCTGATCAACTAAAAAATTGTTTCATATGAAAACTGTCTATTCAATCAGGAGTCTTGCGTTTTAGGAGTAATTGAAGGAGACATTGTTTCTTTGGGTGCGCAGTGGCAGTGTGGCAATAATGTACAGGATAGATGTGAAATACGTCATAAGTTCACATAAACTTATGTGTATGAATGTCATATTGATTTTAGGCTTTTAATAAATACAGTAAATTATACCAACGGCTCAAATATATACATACCCCCCCATTTTTTCAATAGGCTGTCCCAGAAGCTGTGTCAGACGACTTTATCCGTTCCACAATCAGTTTTTTCATGACTATTTGAGAGCAGTGTCCAGTTTACCATGCAACGGTGCTCAAGTTTCAAACGTTTAAAATTGGAGAATTAAATTTTTCCATCCACTTTTTGCAATGCACCAGTACCATTGGCAGAAAATCAGTCCCACAGTGTTATGCTGCCACCACCATGCCTGACAGTTGGCACATTCACTCCTCCAATCATAGTAATTGTCATTGTTTCCAAATAGCTCAACCTTTCATCATAATACTGGGAGATTTTAACAGAGCAAACCTCTCAAATGAACTCCCCAAATACAGACAGCATATTAAGTGTCCCAGCAGAGACAAAAACACACTGGACCATTGTTACACAGCTTTAAAGGACTCATATCATGCTGTTACCAGGACTGCTCTGGGTTTTTCAGATCATTATCTAATCCACCTCATCCCAACCTACAGACAGAAACTAAGAGCTTCCAAACCCAAGGTTCACACTGTTAAGAAGTGGACTGAGGAATCAAAGCAGATGCTACAGGCCTGCTTTGAATGCACAGACTGGACTGTTTTTGAAACTTCAGCCACTGACTTAAACCAACTAACTGATGTGGTGACATCATACATCAGTTTCTGTGAGGACATATGTGTGCAGACCAAGACCTTCTGCACCTTTGGGAACAATAAGCCATGGTTTACTCCACACCTCAGGAATCTGCGCAGGGAAAAGGAAGAAGCTCACAGCAGTGGAGATTGGGCGCGGTACAGGCAGGCCAGGAACAAACTAACAAAGGAGATCAAAGCAGCTAAGAGAAGCTACAGTGAGAAGCTTAAGAACAGCCTTTCTACTGGTGATGCTTCAGCTGTATGGACTGGTCTGAGAAACCTGACTGCCTATAGGAGCCCCCCCACCCATCCTGAACAGAATCCTCGCCTGGCGAACCGTCTGAATGGCTTCTACTGCAGACATGACAAGAAGCCATTCACACCTCAAATCATCTCCTCTACATCCCATTCAGGAACAAATCCCTCCCATAAAGTAACCAACCCCCCACCATCAGATCTTCTGCCTGCACTAAAGATCTCCGAGGAAGAGGTAAACAGGCTCTTTCAGCACATGAAAACAAAGAAAGCTGGAGGACCTGATAACGTCTCCCCATCATGCCTGAAAGCCTGTGCAAATCAACTCGCTCCGATCTTCACAAGGATCTTCAACAAGTCACTGGAGAAATGTGAGGTCCCCTCCTGCCTCAAACAATCCACCATCATCCCGGTTCCCAAGAAACCCACCATCGTAGGATTAAATGACTACAGGCCTGTAGCCCTGACGTCTGTGGTCATTAAATCATTTGAGCGGCTGGTGTTGAAGCACCTGAAAGACATCACAGGCCCCCTGCTAGACCCTCTGCAGTTTGCTTACCGAGCAAACAGGTCGGCAGATGATGCTGTTAACTTAGGTCTACACTTCATCCTGCAACACCTCGACCTTCCAGGGACGTACGCCAGGATCCTGTTTGTAGACTTCAGCTCGGCCTTCAACACCATCATACCAGACATCCTCCACCAGAAGCTCACCCAGCTCAACGTCCCAGCCTCCACCTGTCAGTGAATCAACAGCTTCCTGATGGACTGACAGCAGCAGGTGAGACTGGGGAGCATCTTCTCCCGATCCAGATCAATAAGTACTGGTGCCCCCCAGGGGTGTGTTCTATCCCCACTCCTCTTCTCTCTGTACACAAATGACTGCACCTCATCGGACTCGTCCGTCAAACACCTGAAGTTTGCAGATGACACCACTGTCATTGGACTGATCCAGGACGGTGATGAGTCTGCATACAGACAGCAGGTGGATCGGCTGGTACACTGGTGCAGTCAGAACTACCTTGAACTGAACCCACTCAAGACTGTGGAAATGGTGGTGGACTTTTGGAGAACACCACCCCCATACACCCCCCTCACCATCCTCAACAACACTGTATCGGCCGTGGACCACTTCAGGTTCTTAGGAACCACCATCTCTGAGGACCTGAGATGGTCTTCACACATAGACACTGTTCGAAAGAAGGCCCAGCAGAGACTGTACTTCCTGAGGAAACTCAAGAAGTTCAACCTTCCTCAGGAGCTGTTGGTCATCTTCTACACTGCCATCATTCAGTCTGTCCTGTCTTCATCCATCTCAGTGTGGTTTGGATCATCCACCAAACAGGACAGGTCCAGACTGCAACGAATAATCAGGAATGCAGAGAGAATAATCAGGGCTGACCTTCCCTCCATCCAGGACTTATACAGGTCTAGGGTCAGGAAAAGAGCTGCTAAAATCTCTGCAGACCCCACACACCCTGCACATAAACTGTTCAGAGCTTTACCATCAGGTGGCGCTACAGAGCACTGTTCACTAAAACCAGCCACAGAGTTTCTTCCTCCAGGATGTTTCTCTGTTGAACATTCAATAGAGTACAAAACAACAGCATACAGATGTTGCAAATGCACCTTTTCTATTAGATATGTGTATATTGTAAATTGTAAATTTGTATATTCTGTAATGCAAAAACAGAACAAAAGAGCAAAGTGTACCGGAGTCAAATTCCTTGTTTGTATGATCGAGAACAACCGAGGAATCATCAGCTCTCAAGATATGCCATGGACTGGGAACCGCTGGAGCTCCGCACCTTCAAGCTCAACTAAAATTTGCAGCTGCCAACACTGTCCAAGTCCAAGTTCCAGGTCAGAGACGAAAAAGAATCAGAATCAGCTTTATTGCCAAGTTTGTTCATACAAACAAGGAATTTGACTCCGGTACACTTTGCTCTTTTGTTCTGTTTTTGCATTACAGAATATACATATTTACAATGTACAATATACACATATCTAATAGAAAAGGTGCATTTGCAACATCTGTTTGCTGTTGTTTTGTACTCTATTGAATGTTCAACAGAGAAACAGTCTGGGGGAAGAAACTGTCTCTGTGGCAGCTGGTTTTAGTAAACAGTGCTCTGTAGCGCCACCTGAAGGTAAAGCTCTGAACAGTTTATGTGCAGGGTGTGTGGGGTCTGCAGAGATTTAGCAGCTCTTTTCCTGACCCTTGACCTGTATAAGTCCTGGATGGAGGGAAGGTCAGCTCTGATTATTCTCTCTGCATTCCTGATTATTCGTTGCAGTCTGGACCTGTCCTGTTTTGTGGATGATCCAAACCACACTGAGATGGATGAAGACAGGACAGACTGAATGATGGCAGTGGAGAAGATGACCAACAGCTCCTGTGGAAGGTTGAACTTGTTGAGTTGCCTCAGGAAGTACAGTCTCTGCTGGGCCTTCTTTCGAACAGTGTCTATGTGAGAAGACCATCTCAGGTCCTCAGAGATGGTGGTTCCTAAGAACCTGAAGTGGTCCACGGTTGATACAGTGTTGTTGAGGATGGTGAGGGGGGTGTATGGGGGTGGTGTTCCCCGAAAGTCCACCACCATTTCCACAGTCTTGAGTGGGTTCAGTTCAAGGTAGTTCTGACAACACCAGTGGACCAGCCGATCCACCTGCTGTCTGTATGCAGACTCATCACCGTCCTGGATCAGTCCAATCACAGTGGTGTCGTCTGCAAACTTAAGGAGTTTCACGGACGAGTCCAATGAGGTGCAGTCATTTGTGTACAGAGAGAAGAGGAGTGGGGATAGAACACACCCCTGGGGGGCACCAGTACTTATTGATCTGGATCGGGAGAAGATGCTCCCCAGTCTCACCTGCTGCTGTCGGTCCGTCAGGAAGCTGTTGATCCACTGACAGTTGGAGGCTGGGACGTTGAGCTGGGTGAGCTTCTGGTGGAGGATGTCTGGTATGATGGTGTTGAAGGCCGAGCTGAAGTCTACAAACAGGATCCTGGCGTACGTCCCTGGAAGGTCGAGGTGTTGCAGGATGAAGTGTAGACCTAAGTTAACAGCATCATCTGCCGACCTGTTTGCTCGGTAAGCAAATTGCAGGGGGTCCAGCAGGGGGCCTGTGATGTCTTTTTGGTGCTTCAACACCAGCCGCTCAAAGGACTTCATGACCACAGACGTCAGGGCTACAGGCCTGTAGTCATTTAATCCTACGATGGTGGGTTTCTTGGGAACCGGGATGATGGTGGATCGTTTGAGGCAGGAGGGGACCTCACATTTCTCCAGTGACTTGTTGAAGATCCTTGTGAAGATCGGAGCGAGTTGATTTGCATTTTACATAAAGACCTAGAACAGAAGAATCTGGCATACAGTTTTCATGGCGCGTCTATTGGCAGAAGTATTCATCGTTTTGCTTGAAACCCCATTTATACCTAATTACAGCTGCGGCTTTTACTGTCAGAGTGACACAATGTCATGCTTTGTTGTTAAATAGAGGAGGAAAAGAATATGTGGTTTTCAATTTCTTTCACCAATAAAAAATTGAAATCTAAAAGGTGTGGTCTGCATTTGTATTTAACCCCCTTCAATCCGTAAATATCAATAAAATCAAGCAAGGTTAGGCTATAGAATAGTAACCCAAGCTTGGAGCATCTGATGGAGCACAGTTCAACCCATCATCCTAAAGTTTGGCACAATCCTAAACTTACCAAGACATGGCTGCTCCCCTAAACTGACAGGAGGCCCATGGTAACTGGAGGAGCTGCAGAGATCCACAGCTCATCCTATGCTCAATAAATCTGGCCTTTATGGAAGAGCTGTCAGAAAAAAAGCCAAAAATGAAACTCTTTGGTCTACATGCAAAATGCTACAGGTGGAAGAAAACTAACATCCCACATCAGGTTAAACAAACCGTTGCCACTTATGAAACATGGTGGCAGCAGCATCATGATATGGGGATGCTCTGTTGTATTTTGTGTCCACTTTAGGTCTGGAAAAATCAGTTTCACAGAGACCCTGTGAAATCTTAAAATCTTCTTTGAAAAGTCACTTTTTCTTCTTCATGGAGAGACTCAGGACTGTTTTTCTATACAGCTGTGGTTGTACATTTGCATTTTTTACAGCTGCAGAACTTCTCAGCAGTTTGGTCATATTTTTAAACATGCTCTATATGTCCAGGTTAAAATGAGCATGTCAGCAAAGTGAAATGTTTTTGATCAATAACTCGAAAAAATCACCTTCAGATGTTGTACCTGCTAAAAAGATCTCGAAAGAGGATAAACCACTTTAGTTTTAGTCTTTTGAGTCGGGACGCTGAGAAACCTATTTATTTCAATGAAAATTTTCCTCACATGCCTCTTAATTTTGAAGCTCATTCACATTTGATGCTTGTGAGATCTGAGAGCTTTTTAAGAAGGCGATGCAATCTCATCCTCTGTGTCCCCAGTCTGAAAACATTAACAGGCCCAGCTTTGTGAGGTTCAGTCCTCACAAAAACCTGAAATGTATAAAATTGCAGCGCTGATCTCTTCATCCACATTCGCACATTGGCTGCTGTCATATATCTTTGGGCCTTGTCATCACATCCTTCAATTGAGCTTTAAATGTCACTTGTCTCTCTCTGCTTCATCTGCTTGACTCATTCTTGTTGTCTTCGGTCTGCATCTGAAGTGCTTGTGTGCTTTTGTGCGTCAGGCCGACATGTGCTGGTTTGTAAGCGTTTGACGGACACGTTGCTGCTCTCCACCCTCTATCTGCTCGGCGCCTGAAAGCACAATGATGCCCTCTGCATTGATTTTCTTTTGCCATTTTATAATTATGTCTCCTCTTTTCATTTCCCACCCCCCTTTCCACTCTTTCTCCTTTTCATCCCGTCTCTCTTATCTTCCTGCTCTCAGTTCTATTTTTCTAATTCCATCCTCCCCCTAGATCCATTTTTATGCCTCGCTGTGCCCTTGCTTGTTATCTTAGCTCTTTTCTCTTTTTTCCTGTTTGATCTCAACTTCTTAATTTCCTTTCTCGTTTACGTCACTTCGTTTACTTTTGTTTTGCACCCTCCCCGAACTCAGATTCTTCCACTCATCATAGTCTCTTACTTTACTCATGTTTCAATCCCATTTTCTCCTGTTTTTGCCAAAGTCTTTTTCCTTCCAGCTGGATCGTATATCCCTTCCATTTCACACCGTTCTGTCCTTTTTCTAATATTGCGTTTCGTAATGTTTTCCATCTGTTTTGTCTCTCCGCAGCCTCTCTGGAGTGCACTCCGTCTTCACCGTAGATTGATGGATCGGGCCAGAACGATGCGGATGCACACACCGTCTCTCCTCCCTGCCATCTAGAACTTCCTTCTGGACCAATCAAAGTTCTTCGTCTCACTCTTCAGGTCTCCGTCTTTTATTTTTGTCCAAAAAGGCAAAGAAGAACTTTATTCCCCTCCAGCCACTCCTAAAAATCTCCCACAGCTTCCTGCAACATGACCAGCAGTTTCCACTGCAGAACCCCTTCCCCCGGTCTTTTTTGGCCTTTGCAGTCGAACCGTCCTCAAACTTTGAGTGCTACAACTTCTTTCAAGCATGACTGAGATTCACACAGACTGCAGAGATTTGCACACTTGCTTTGTGAAGGAATAATTATGAAAGAAGTTTTTGCACCATTTTCTTTGTAGTTGCACAATATCCCGTGTCTCTCCTCCAGTAACACCTACAATTCAGATTGTCCCCCTGTTCCTCAAACATCATGTCTTTGTCTGTCTCTGGCATAGTAGCCTCTCCAGTCCAGCACTTTAATGGTTGTTTTCTCCCATGCATCATCTTCTGCTGAGCCTGCTTCTGCCCCACTGAGGACTTTCCGAAAGGCAGGAAACAAAATGCTGTAGACAGGACTGAACACGTCCCACTGCCCTTTTCTTCCTCTTTATCTTCGGACCATTTTCCTGGAAACACAAGAGAGTGACACATTTTACACAACTGTCTGTGTTTGTGCTTTTTTTCTCTCTCAGTCATTCTGTGAAATGGCCCGACAAAAAGTGTTAGATGATGCGTAGTAAAGTATCCATATCTCTCTATGCTTTTTACCCTGTCTATATTGTGAACCATGCTTTGGGCCTGTGAAAACACAAGCTGTGGGATAAAGACTGGACCTGACGTAGCATCAGGTACCGGTAATTGAAATAACTGCCGTCTGGGTGCAAAACAATATGAGGAAGATGAAACTGCAAAAAAGAAATTCCCTCATTGGCCCTAAAAGCACAATGCTGGGATTGAAATTAATTTGGCAACCCAAAGGGGGTTGGATGTCAGGAAGAAAAAAGGAGACGGGGCTCTGGGAACGAGGAAATGTTTTGACTTCAGATTCCTCACTCTAATGAGGAGAGGAAAAGAAGAAAAGACGTTACAGATGACAAATGAGGAGCTCTTTTTTTCATTTCCTCTCCTTCGTATTGCTCTGAGTGCTTTTCCATCTCAGTGCTTGAAACTATTTTTAGAAAAGTTATATTCGAAAAGTGTAGACGTGCTCTTAGCCGAAGCTCGTCAAGCTGTTATTTGTTACTCGTTCACACCAATACAGCGCCTTGCAAAAGTGTTTGAGCTTTCTTATTTTGTCATTTTGAAACCCTAAAACATCAATGCACTTCATTGGGATTTAATCTAATAGTCAACACAAAGTAGTGCATAAATGTTAAGGGGAAGGATCATTTTTTTACAAATAAAAATCTGAAAGTGTCCCTGTCCCTGCTAAGAATTAGAATAGACCTTATCTAGAATAGACCTTATTACGGGTATGCAAGTACAACAAAATTTAAAGTTGACATCTCTTCATGCTCTGAAAAAATAATTCCCATGGCATGATCCTGCCACCACTGTTTCACAATGGTGGTTTTTTCTTTAGGGTGAAGAACAGTTCACCTTCTTCCCAAATGTTTGCAGTGACTCTCTGACATGGTTTGTGACATTTTATTTAAAGATAACATAAATGCACACAACTATTTTCCGTTTTTTTGTTATAAAATATGTTGAAAACCATGCATAATATTCCTCCACTTCACAATAATGCACTACTTTGTGCTTGTCTTTGACGTGAAATCCTCACAAAACACATTTGTTTGTTGCTGTAATACGAGAAAACGTGAAGTGAAAACTTTTGCAACGCAGTGCATCATATAAGTGTGATGAGCAACTTAAACCTCAGCTATAAATGTGAATTATGGCCACTCACTGTTAATATTATAAGCATTTAAACTACATTTAGAAGCACATGTGTCTGTAATGAAACAAAACTGATAACTTCTTCACCACTAAATGTGTGTCTGTGTAAATAAGACCTGTAGCCACTAGTATAGCAACCTCTCAATGTCAGCTACCTATTTCAGTGTATCAGAGAGATATTTAACAACAGCTCTTATCCAGGCTGATGTAGCATGAGCTGTTTTTTTCATTTCCTGGATGGGACCATAAAGTTGCCGTTGCAGTCTAAGGGAAATGAAGAAGCAGGGGTCACCGTCGGCCCCTGGGAGACCCCACGTTTTAATGGGATTTCATTTGTCGCACAGGTCCCTCACTGTGCAACCATTCATTGTTAGGATAGCTGCAGTGGCCTTCTGCGGCAAAGAGCTGCCTACTGATTGGATAGTATCGATCAGTTCTCCTGGACTCATACAGTTGGACCGGTGGGGATTACAGAATCCTCCAGGGGTGTAAACGTCTGCGTGCGTTCAACTGTGTGTTGGCTAGCCAGGGAGAAATGGAGTCTGTCGGGCTAAAACACAAGCGGTCATTTCACAGTTGGGGGGAGATGCCGTGTTTGTGTGTTTCAGGGCCACAGCAGGAAGGAAAGGGATGAAACTCAAATTGGAATTTCTCCCCCAGGTGATTTCAAGCTGGAAGTTGTTCAAAATGTAAGTGGAAAACAAAGATTGATGGGGGAAACGTTGTTGTAAAGTCAGAGCTGATCCAATTTGTTGAATTATTACCAGTTTAAAGTGGCAATCTCAACTAATAAATCCTTGTTTTCATTATTTTGATTGTTCATAGAGCAAAAATTCACAACAAATGTCATGATAAGATAGTTTACATGAAAAATTCATCCAGTTCCTATCCAATTAAATAAGAATAACATTTTCTCTCAATTCAAATCAGTCCAGTTCATCCAGGCCAGTCCAATTAGATTGTCAGATTCAGATCCATTTACATGTAGCCAATTTAATCCAAGTGTAATACAATGCAGTCAAATTCAGCCGATCACATAATGTCAACTGGTAAAATGTTATCTAAGGAAGCATAGCTGATTGCATCAAATCATTGACTTTGCAGCAATCCCTCTTCCTGAGTAACTATGGTGACATGTGACATTCCCCAACCAAAATCAAAACCATGAACAAGGGAGAAAAACAATGAAAAATAAAATATGCTTTAAAAATTAGACTATTGCATTTCCATAGATCATCAAAATCTATACTTGTTGGTTAAATACGTGTACCAAAAAAATAGCTTCCTGCTGCCAAAGGGTACAAATTGGTGAAGGGCCAAATTAAACTGAAGCCATAAAGGGATGTAAGTCAGGACCAAATCAGACAGATGTGGAAATTACAGTGGAGCAGACTATTTTTGCTGTGGCCCGGTGGATGGTGGATGTAGGTAGAGTCTACAGAAATACACCAAGAGATGTTAAAAACAATTTTTCTAATGTTCTTAGGTGCAAAGACACTTAGAAAGTTTGGTTCTGTGGACAGGTCCCTAGTCTAAGCTGATTACTGAGCAGTTAACATGACAATGGTATTGATTCAGTGCAGTAAAATAGTATTAGCCACCTTACAGATTTCTCAAATTATTCTCAGATGCTTCAGAGATAAAGCTAACCTTAGTAAAATCAAAAAACAGTTTTCAAATGATTATTTCAGTTTTTAAAGGAAAAACGTTATCCAAACCAAGCAGGCCTTAGGTAAAAATATAATTCCCTCATAAACCGGACCATCAAGACGTCCTTTGAGTTCTTTTCAATCAACGTTATTTGGCCTTGGAACTCTCCCATGGAAGCCATGTTTGTCCAGTCTGTTTCTAATTGCTGAATCGTAAACTCTGACCTTAAGTAAGGCCTCCAGAGCTTTAGATGTAGTTTGAGGTTTTTTGTGAGCGTCCTGATCAATCGTACATGTTCTCTTGGAATAAATTCGGTAGTCTGGCCTCTGCTGGGAACTTTCACCAATGTTTGCTGTGATTTGGCTCTCGATTTGGTTTGCTGGAATCCTGTTTCTCTTTTTTTAGCTTACTTCATGTTGACAGATGATATTTAAGTGACTTTTTGATTCTACTGGTCTGGCCGTAATTAGGCCTGGGTGGTATTATTAAAACTGAACCAAGAAATTAAGTTAATTTTAGTTATATCAGGATTTTAACAAAGGGGCAGTTATTTTTTCACATAGAGCCATGCAGGTTTGGGCAACTTTTCCCTCAATAAATGACATCTTAATTTAAAAACTGTTGTATTTGCATTTACTGAGGTTATCTTTGTCTGATATTAAAAGTGTCACAAACTAAGTAAAAAAAACAAGATATTTGTAAAGAGTAAACACTTTTTCACTGCACTGTATACTCTTATTTATTTAATTTCCTTTTGGGATTGATAAAGTATTTTTGAATTGAATTGAATTATAACTGTTTGCAAGAGCAAAAATTAAAATCTTTGGTTGCAAAATGGTCAGAGGAGAGACCATTTCTAGACACTTCTGGTGTGGTGGTGAAAGAAAGTAACAGTATAGTAACTGTTTTAGCCACTTTCAGTACTGCAGGTTAAGGTTTTTGCTCCAGATTACATTTATTCTCAGTACTTTTGTGCGCAACAGATATTCTATTAACCTGAAATGTAGCCAGGATAATATTTATTTCGTCCTATGTTGTAGATTATTTGCTCCCTCCTCACAGGCAGCAAAGTGTAGGACTAGCTCCTTCTCCGGAGGCACAATGGGAACTTTGCCACAGTGTTTCTGGCTCTGACTTTCAGGTATAACCAGCTCAAGATGTAGCTGCAGTGTCAAGGTGTCCAGGTACCTGCCTGAACTGGCAGGACCAACCGTTCTCCTAATACCCTCTAAGACATTTGGCATGTACTCTCAGACACTGATACGTGTCACAGAGGGGAACGCCAGAACAAACTTCATGTTGCACAATTTGTGACACACACACACAGGCACATCTGTAAGGCATGCACAAATGGACATTGTGTGGGATTTACATAAACGATACATACACATTCACTGGTAAATTTATTCTCAATAGAAACACAACACTAGCGATGTATGAACACATGCAGACATGTATCAACTAAACCAAAATCAAAACAGAATTTCTGACATGTTGACGGCATGTTTCAGTTAGATGTCATTTTAAAGAGGCATGTGAGCAGCTCTACTCCCCATTGATCTACATGTAAGGTGCCTAATGATGGATATTAATGAGAATACTAATGAATATATTAAATAAAGTCATTAATCATTATACTGTTTACTGTGCTTATTAAATACTGTGAGGAGTGTTTTTGGTAACATTTACTGCTCAGCAGGACACCACATGTCAAAAAAATTACATGCATATTTTAACACATACAAGATACAGAAACATCTGCATATGTACTTTAGATATAAAAGCTCAGATTTCTGCTGTTTCACAAACACACACACCTTGGATGTCATGATGTAACACTGATTAATTTTGTTTCTATGAATGGTGATATATTGAAATGTTATCTTTTCTGGGTTATAAGTGGAATTGGACTCTTATGATTTTTTATTTTTGTTCTAAAATTTAGTTTTATTTATTTATTTATTTTTACTGTGAATGTACTTATTAAAGGTCAAATCAATTGTTTTTTCCCTAAATGTTACCTGGAGGTCAAGGAATAACACCTAAAGTTTCTGTCAAGGTTAGTGTAGACATTGGCACCATGGACCTTCTGGGAACCATCAGTAAAATTTACCTATAGGTCCCTTGAAGGTTGGATTTAACACTGAAAGTCTGACTCTTAGGAAACTATCAGGGAATGTTCTCTGAAGGTAAGTAGAAGACATTGAAAATGCAACCTTCTTGAAATTATCAGGGAAAATTTGCTGAAGGGCCCCTGGTGGTTATTTTCAGCTTCAACCTGTTGGGTCTTATTGGGAACTACAGGTCCTTCTCAAAATATTAGCATATTGTGATAAAGTTCATTATTTTCCATAATGTAATGATGAAAATGTAACATTCATATATTTTAGATTCTTTGCACACTAACTGAAATATTTCAGGTCTTTTATTGTCTTAATACGGATGATTTTGGCATACAGCTCATGAAAACCCAAAATTCCTATCTCACAAAATTAGCATATCATTAAAAGGGTTTCTAAACGAGCTATGGACCTAATCATCTGAATCAACGAGTTAACTCTAAACACCTGCAAAAGATTCCTGAGGCCTTTAAAACTCCCAGCCTGGTTCATCACTCAAAACCCCAATCATGGGTAAGACTGCCGACCTGACTGCTGTCCAGAAGGCCACTATTGACACCCTCAAGCAAGAGGGTAAGACACAGAAAGAAATTTCTGAACAAATAGGCTGTTCCCAGAGTGCTGTATCAAGGCACCTCAGTGGGAAGTCTGTGGGAAGGAAAAAGTGTGGCAGAAAACGCTGCACAACGAGAAGAGGTGACCGGACCCTGAGGAAGATTGTGGAGAAGGGCCGATTCCAGACCTTGGGGGACCTGCGGAAGCAGTGGACTGAGTCTGGAGTAGAAACATCCAGAGCCACCGTGCACAGGCGTGTGCAGGAAATGGGCTACAGGTGCCGCATTCCCCAGGTCAAGCCACTTTTGAACCAGAAACAGCGGCAGAAGCGCCTGACCTGGGCTACAGAGAAGCAGCACTGGACTGTTGCTCAGTGATCCAAAGTACTTTTTTCGGATGAAAGCAAACTCTGCATGTCATTCGGAAATCAAGGTGCCAGAGTCTGGAGGAAGACTGGGGAGAAGGAAATGCCAAAATGCCAGAAGTCCAGTGTCAAGAACCCACAGTCAGTGATGGTCTGGGGTGCCGTGTCAGCTGCTGGTGTTGGTCCACTGTGTTTTATCAAGGGCAGGGTCAATGCAGCTAGCTATCAGGAGATTTTGGAGCACTTCATGCTTCCATCTGCTGAAAAGCTTTATGGAGATGAAGATTTCATTTTCAGCACGACCTGGCACCTGCTCACAGTGCCAAAACCACTGGTAAATGGTTTACTGACCATGGTATCACTGTGCTCAATTGGCCTGCCAACTCTCCTGACCTGAACCCCATAGAGAATCTGTGAGATATTGTGAAGAGAACGTTGAGAGACTCAAGACCCAACACTCTGGATGAGCTAAAGGCCGCTATCGAAGCATCCTGGGCCTCCATAAGACCTCAGCAGTGCCACAGGCTGATTGCCTCCATGCCACGCCGCATTGAAGCAGTCATTTCTGCCAAAGGATTCCTGACCAAGTATTGAGTGCATAACTGTACATGATTATTTGAAGGTTGACGTTGTTTGTATTAAAAACACTTTTCTTTTATTGGTCGGATGAAATATGCTAATTTTGTGAGATAGGAATTTTGGGTTTTCATGAGCTGTATGCCACAATCATCTGTATTAAGACAATAAAAGACCTGAAATATTTCAGTTAGTGTGCAATGAATCTAAAATATATCAATGTTAAATTTTCATCATGACATTATGGAAAATAATGAACTTTATCACAATATGCTAATATTTTGAGAAGGACCTGTATCTGGGAACAGACTTTCCTTAAATCTTGTCTACGCATTAGCTTCATATAATTTTTAGACAACCTTCATAATTTCAGGAAAACATTCCCTTAAGGTTTTTTAATGTTAATTTGCACCTTCACAATGTTACTGTTGGGGAACTATCATGGTTCTCTGAAGATTAAGAAGAAATGGTTCCTTGGAGGTTCACAGAAGCGTTCACATTGACTTTTTTGTACTTTTTTTACACTCCTATTGTGAAAATACAAGCTAGCTAAAATGGTAACACTATTCTACATACACACTGGTATGTACTCAAGCACATGCACCGATGTGCACAAACATTGAAAAACAAATCTTTTTCGTGGTTTTATGGAACCCGATGGAAGTTAAAGGGTGCTACACCTATGTGTTTCAAGGCGGCGTAGCTGCAACTACCGCCTGCAGATGGCGCAGTTCTCCTGCCAACGGTCACTTCCTCTGAAGGTCATTTGAGTTCTTGGTATAACTGATCATGGAAAAACTAGGTTAAAATGCTAAACAGTGATGGGTAAAGCACAAGAATTACGTTGTTTATTTCCATTAAGCTGTTATCCATCTGTAGTTGATAACCCTGAGATGGACCGGGAGTTTCTGCCTTGTCACCGGAGTTTGGAAACTCCAGTGGGTTAATCTACGTAGCATTTGCTAACTGTTAGCTTGTTTTGAATAAGGATAGTAAGTCATGTAACAGGTTTAATTTGAAATACTTCCCATTAAAAACAGTCAGTGTTACAGGACTGCTGTGCTGTATTCTGGGTCACTTCAGTGCACTTTATGTGTTTAAATCAGATAAACACTAAATGAGCTAATAGCTAATTGCTTACTTTGCTAAGGAGGCTTTTATCATTCTTAAAGGTGCATTGTACGCTTTAGTCATTATCTGATGTCCTTTTTATTTGAGTGTTGAAATCCTCCTTTTTATAGTATTTTTTTGGTTAAAATTTACATTAAATCAAGTAAGTTCTTTGCTTCCTAATTCAACAATTTGCACAATTTTGAAGCTGAAATGCTTCCTACTAAACAAAATATTTATTTTTTCATTGTGCTAGTAGGCTACCATTCATCAGTAATAATTATACCTTCATAAAATGTTGCAGTTATTTAAAGCAGGTTTTGACATCTGTTGTAGGAGACAAAGATGGTTCTGCACTCTTTGGTAGGTGTTTTTTTTTATGAGTTACCCCATTGAAACTGGAAGATCCTGGGAGGAGAAGCAGAACCTGCCGAGACTGCAGCATGGTCCACCGTGGATCTCTTCACAGGTCATTGGACTCCAGATAAGAAGGTATACACATTCTTAGCTCGCCACAGGTAGGAGTAAAGACATTTTGTAATTACATTCATTTATTCTGAAAGTTTATTCAGTTAAATGATTCAGGACTTGACTATCCACTTCTTTTTTCATGTAAAAAGTATTCACTGACATTCGTGGCATAATAAGTGACACTGTGGCAGCAGCTTTAAGGATCAATAACATTCCTTTCACTATTTGATTTAAGATCTAGTTTTGATAAGTTCAGTGTATTTTTGATTTTGCCAGAAATGATTTATATTTGCCTTGCAACCCATGAGGCAGATGCAAGTATTTAGTTAGTAGTGACCTTTCAGGTTCCCTCGATTGCCCCTTACATTGTCAAACTAAATAAAAAGGGCTTCCGCAATTTCTTGACATTATCAGTTTTCAGTATCATAGCTGATGCTTAATTTTATGATTTAATATAATTTTTTTCTTAATAAAAATGTAAGAAATAAAAATAAGCACGAGTGGTTATGTTTGTAACACCAAACATTGGCATAAGTGGATGGCACAAAGAGTAAAATAGTGATAGTAAAATCTGCTGCTTGAATTTAGTTCATAAAGTGAAGATATATGTGGAGACTTATCCAGTCAGGAGGAGGAAGTCAGGAGAAATGTTGCCTGAGTGCTCAAGCTTGGAGACCTAATAAAACTAGTAATCTAAGGGGGTTTAAGAGTTATCTGTGGCAAGCCCAGGCAATACCCCACCATGGTCAATGAGTGCATGGGAGTCTTCTCAAAAACATGACATTTTGACAGCCTTCAGACAGACGTAATCTCTGGTTCAGATAAGCAGTTACCTTGGTTTGCACCTGCATCAGCACTCATATTTCTCCCACCATTTTTTCCACCAAAAATAGCTACTTTATATTAGTGGGTCATGGAGTTGTTATGCAAGTCTTACTTGTTTCCACATGATCAGCCCATGTTTTCTCTATGATATTCTGAAGACACCCTCTGTAACGCCCCTTGAACTTAATAAGTCCCTCTGAAACTGTCATTTGGCCCTAAAATGTTAAAGCTACTCATATGGTGGCTACGACAAAAGCCCCCCGTTCAGCAGCATCAGCATGCACTTTGTACTGACAGATTTTACATAAAAAAGTAACCCTTCCAGTTTTCTTACCTGATAAACCCACTCCCGGTTGTCTCTGTGGTCTGGCTGTTGACTCTCTGCTGGAGCCCTACGTCAGAGCAGTGGCAGTCACTCTCATCTTCCCCCAGCCTTGGGTTGTTCCTTCCCATGAATCGGAGGTTGTTTCTCAGGCCTTGGGCAGAAAGAGGGCGTTTTTGGTGGATTGTTTACCCTAGCTGAGCAGATGTTTCTTGCCTAGATGATTTTAATAGCAAAAGTGTGCAAATCTATCCGACATGTTTCCTTTAGAGGGTCCTAATTGTCAAGAAAACAATCAATTATCTGTATACTGCATTCAACGGTGCTTTATCGTCATTGATTGTGACTGACAGGCTCTTTTTGTGTCAGAAAAGGGTGTTTTAAAATTGCTCACTTGAAAAATAATTCCGGTTTTCTGGCTGTAAAAATGACCTTTTAATATGTTTTTCTCACGATATGAAATGATCATTTTGTTATGTCAAGATAACCAGTTTTTTGTTGTCTGGTAAAATCGACCGAGCTGTTGGTTTATGACGCCGAGAGTTACCTAATGACATGACCTTATGTGTGAACACATCAGGAAAATAGAGGAATCTTTTATTGTTGATTTGGAGAACATGGCACTAAAATTGACAAACCGATCAGCCAGGATGCTGCAATAAACAGGATCTTTTAACGAACCAGAATTGATGTTGGATGTTTTTTTTAGGGTTAGATCCAGGACATGCCTCCTAGGAGAGGTCGGGTGATGTGTGCGTGGGGTGGATTAGTTGGAGAGCAGGCGTGAGGGATGAAGAGTAAAAGAGAGATGACAGAAAATCACTACCAGTCAGACCTTCACCAGCCTCTGCTCAGACTTAAAACAAACCCTGTCAGCACTCGGGGCTTTTTGGTCCTGCTCAGAAGAGACTCCCAAAGTTTTTGTGCCTTTGTGTTTGTTTTCGGTTTCAGTTTTTGCTGCTCTGATTCCATCCATCACTCATTCTATATGTGCCTGGATCTGAAAATTCATAACAAACATGCGTTCTGATCTATTCTCCTCGCACAGTTTTCAGCTGCGGCTTTTTTTATCTCATTTTCCCTTTCTATATTTTATTTTATTTTTTGTTTATGTAACCTCCCTCCTCCTCTTCTGTCACACCCGACGCTTTGCATTCCTATCTTCCTCCACCGAGCGTTCCTGTCGAGCGCAAACAGGAGACTGTATGAATTAAACATCTGAGGCAGTGCACATGCAGAGCCCCTTTGGAGTGTCAGGATGAGCACTGGTTTGGCCATGGGGCTGCTCTGACCACACACAGTGAGTGTTTGTCTTTGTGAATGTGTGTGTGGTTCTCGGCACTTGACACCGAGCAGCAGGACTTATCACATCGCCTTATCAACCAAAGGCAGAAGAACCCTTTGATAAGCCAAGTTTCTGGATCTCTGTGCTCTCTTTATTTCCTCATATCTTGTTTTCAGTCATTATCTTTGATTTTGCTCTACATTCTGTTTTCAGACAGTTGTTTGTGTCAGATAATATATTTGCTCTGTTTCTTCTGTTGCTTTTCATCTGTCTTTCTTCTTGTCCCACTGTGTCCAATTCTCTCTGATCGGGTCAGTACAGCCGGGGTGGAAACCGTTCACAGCGATTGATCTTGCCTGATGTGCTGAGGACGTGCTGCTTGTATCTGTGTTTCTGTGTGCAGTATTATCTCTCTATGTATCTGCAAGCACAAAAAACCATGGGAAGTATGAACATATCTCTGTAAAGCTGCCCATCACAGGAGTCTCTCTGCCTGGTAAAGGGGTTAGGGCTCCTTATCAGACATTGCTGTGTGTTGATTCAGTTAGAATCAAGCTAACATCATTTAGTCTTTGCTCTCTACCTGCTGGCTATGCTCTCATTTCATCTGTTTTTATCTCACCATGTTTGCCATGACCAGGATCAGCTCCGAGGAGGTTAATGTGCACTTTATGCTGCCACATCTCAGAGCTTAAAGGTTTTTCAGTGAGAAATGGTTTGCCTGTAGCAAATGTAAGGATGATTAGGTCACTCCAATGTTTCTTTGGATGGAACGATGCATTTAGCTCATATGACGAAATATACCATGTTTTTACAAATCATAAACGGTTTGACTTGTCTACAGCACTGTGGTCTTTAAACATAACTCCACCTGCTTTGGTCCTAATACTAAATAACTTGTAATTACAGCCCCTCAGCTGTGGTTCAGTGAGGGAGAATGGTCACCTGGAAGGTTGCTAGTTTGATTCCAGGTTTGCCACTACCACGTGTCAAAGTAAAAACAGTAAAATGCTATAAGTCTAGTTTTGATCTTTCTGCAGATGCATCTCAATAAATAAAACTTTAAATTATTTCAATATATCAATTCAAAATGTGAAATTCTTGTATAGATTCATCACACACAGAGGGATATATTTCAAGTGTTTACTTATGTTAATGGTAAAGATTATGGCTTAGAGCTAATCGAAAAAGCAAAATTCCGTTTCATAGAAAATTAGAATATTACATAAGATCGATAAATATGTGCTGTATACAATATATAACCTCAGTAGTTGGTTGGGGCTCCTTTTACATGTGTTACTGCATCAGTGCAGCGTTGCATGGAAGCAGCCTGGGTTGATTTAATAGCAACCTTCAGCTTGTTTGCATTGTTGGCTCTGGTGTTTCACATCATCCGCTTGAAAATCCTCCACAGATCCTCTGTGGGGCTTAGGTCATGCTGACCAAAGAAGATCAGTGATAGCTTGATCATAAAGTGGGTGTTGGTACCTTTGGTGGTGTGATTAGGTACCAAGTTCTCCTGGAAAATAAAAGTCTGCATCAAAGCTCGTCAGCAGAGGGAAGCATAAAGTGCTCTAAAGTTTGATGGTAGATGGCTGCCCTGACTTTGGACTTGATGAGACACAGTGGACCAACACCAACAGATGACATAGGTTCTCAAATCATCTCAGACTGTGGAAACTTCACCATGGACCTCAAACAGCTTGGATTCTCTGACTCTCCACTCAAGACGTTGGGACCATTGTTTCCAAATTGAGGGAAAAGTTTTTATCTGATAAGAAGACTTTGGACTACTGAGCAACCGTCCAGTCTTTTCTCTCCCTAGCCCCGGTGAGATACCTTTGATTCTCTTAAGTTCAAGGATGACTTAACCCAAGGAATCTGACGGTTGCAGCCCATGTCCTAGATACATCTGGGTTGTGAGTCTCCCCCAAGCTCTCCATTGGGATTCTCAATACTTTCAAAGCTGCAGCAACCCTCCTGCTTATGAAAATGTTTCTTTCCACTCAACGTTCCATTAACATGATTGGATACATCACTCTGTGAGCAGCCAGCTTCTAAAGCACAGTGTCAGCAACTGTCGGTGGGACAGCTGTGAAGTCAGCAGTTTTTTGTAACGATTGTGGGCATAAAATAACGTTTCTTTCTGTAAAATAAAATTTTTTTGAGAAACAGAATCGTTTGGCTTTCCTTAGCTGTCATTCATAATCATTAGGGCTGCACAATATGTCTGCATTACCATTCGGCCAAAGTTAGTCATTTTTTAACATACCTGCATCGGTCCGATAGGTTAAACTGGGCCGATAATCATTACAGATGTTTGTTCCATTTTGGTGCCGTTTGTGTGTGTGTTTCAAAAGGAGGAGGAAGGGGGTTGGCTTGTGTTATTTGTTTGGACATGTGATAGTGGTGCAGTGCAGGATTGTGGGTAGTTTTTTTTCTTATGGTGTCTAAAGTGTAGAGAAATATATGTAATAGATATAATATCAGTAAATATACAACCTCAATTCCAATGGAGATGAGACGTTGTGTAAAACAGGATTCAATGATTGGTGAATCCTGTTCAACCTCTATGCAACTGAATATGCTACAAAGACAAGATATTTAATAATAAACTGTTGGTTTATTTTATTTATTTATTTTTTTACAAATATTCACTCCCTTTGAAATTTCTTGCAACCCCTTTACAGACAAGCTGGGACAGGGGCATGTTCACCACTGCGTCCCATCATCCCACATATTACTCTCAACAACACTTAATAAGTGTTTGGGAACTGAGGGCACTAACTGTTGAAGATTTGTAGGTGGAATTCTTTCCCATTCTTGTACGACTGCAGTTGTTCAACAGTTCGGGGTCTCCGTTGTCGTATTTGGTGCTCCATAATGTGCCACACATTTTCAATGGCAGACAGGTCTGGACTGCAGCCTGGCCAGTCTAGTGTCTGCTCTCTTTTACTACGAAGCCACGCTGTTGTAACACATGCAGAATGTGACTCGGCATCGTCTTGCTGAAATAAGCAGGACGTCCCTGAAAAAGACGTTGCTTGGATGGCAGTAGGTGTTGCTCCAGAACCTCTATGTACCTTTCAGCATTAATGGTACCTTCACAGATGTGCAAATTACCCATGCCATCAACACCGAAACACCCCCATACCATCACGGATGCTGAACTTTGAACTTTGCGCTAATAATCCGGATAGACTGTTTACTCCAAAAATAATTTGAAATATGGGCTCATCAGACTGCAGCACACTTTCTGCTTTGCGTCGGTCCATCTGAGGTGAGGGCGGACCCAGAGAAGCCGGCTGCGTTGATATATACAGTAGCTTTAGCTTTTCATGGTAGAGTTTTAACTTGTAGACGTAGCGACGGACTGTGTTGACACTGTGTTTTCTGAAGTGTTCCTGAGCCCACTTGGTAATATCCGTTCCAGAATGATGTCTGATTTTAACATAGTGCCACCTGAGGGATCAAAGGTCACAAGCATTAAGTGTTGGGCTGTTCGCTCACGCAGTTCCTCGCTCCATCCTTGCTTGTGAACGACTGAGGCTTACAGAGATGCTCCTTTTATAAGCAATCATGACACTCACCTGTCTCCAATTCACCTGTTCACCCGTGGAATGTTTTTTGAGCATTTCTCAACTTTCTCTGTGTTTTTTTGTGCTTTGTTGGAACATGCTGCAAACATTAAATTCAAAATGATTGAATATTTACAAGAAAACAATAGTTTATCAGTTTCAACATTAAATGTCTTGTATTTGTAGTGTATTCATCTGCATATAGGTTGAACAGGAATTGCAAATCATTGTATTCTGTTTTTATTTAACGTTTTACACAGCCTCCATCTTCATTGGAATTGGGGTTGTAGGTTATTGGCTGTAACAGCAATAGTAATATTGGAAATTGATATCGGCGAAAGGTTTTTTGTCAGTTCATCCCTAATAATCATCATCAATAGCAGAAATAATTTAAGGAAATGTGTAATTAATCTATGAGTTCTAACTAAGAGATCTGCTTGTTCTGTATGTTCCCAGCAAAGCATTTCACTCTGACACTGCAGGTTTATTGGTGGTTCCTGGAGTTTCTTCAAGTAGAATAGGAGATAGATGTTTTAGTTATCAGGCTCCTCTATCATGGAACCAGTTCCCAGTTTATGTCCTGGAGGCAGACAGCCTGTCTACTCTTAAGATTAGGCTTAGGTTTAAGGCCACTCATAGTGAAGCAGATTCAGCCTGAGGGTTTCTGCTTTCACCTTATGAGGGATTGCTGCAAAATCAGCAGCTCAATACAATCTGCCTATTTCCTTAGGCATCTTTCTACTGGTTCATATTTCTGGATCAACTGAATCTGACTTTATTGGTTGTAGTTTGATTTAAATAAATTTGAAGCTTTGAAATACATTGGGACTTTATTGTTTTTTCTAAAGTTAATTGAGATTTGTTGTAAAGTTGTGATAACAGAAATGAACTGATTCAGAATTTGCCCTGAACTAAGATTACAAGAAGTTTGATACTCAAGCAGCTTCCCAACCTACCCTGGTGCTCAGGTCATCCCAGCGCGCAGGTTTCAGACTTCACCCTGCTTCAACTCATCTGATTTTAAAATACCCCGGCACCAGTGCTCCTGTGCGTCTGCTCTGCCCTTTCCTCCCCCTCCTGGTGCTGGCAGGTGGCCTCTCAGACTGAGCTGCTGCTGAGGGCTTCTTCCTGTCAATAAGAGGTTGTTTCTTACCTCTGTTGCCACATGCTTGGTTAAGAGGAGGGAATGCTGGGAAGTCATGACTCGATACAATCAGCTGGGCTTCTTTAGATAACCTGTTACCCAGTGGTTACTGAGTCTCACTGCATTGTTTTATGTATGGATCAATTTGAGATGTATGTAAATGAATTTGTATCGCTCTATACGATTGGATTTATTTAATTTTGTCTCTGTGGAGATAAAGTGGACCTGTTTGTCTTGTATAGTGCCTTGAGATGACATTTGTTTCAAAGTGGCTCTATATAAATAACCTGAATATAATTTAAGAAATTGATCATTTTAAAAGCAGTCGGTAACAAAATTCACTGCTCATTTCTATGCGGCTTCAAGTCATGTGTTAAAGTAAGAAAAGCCAGAGGTCTGCAGGAAAATGCTGTCAGGACAATCACCCTTGGTGGCACTGCAGTCTGTGACCCCTGAGGGCCATATAGAAACAGCAGATGCATGCTTTCTCAGCACCTCTCACAGCTGTATGTGCAGCAGTGTGACATGAAGGAGACGTCAGGGTTACCGTTATGTTTATGGGACAGGCAGCATCAGTTATAACTGCCAAATGAGGAGGGAAAGCTAGGTGGTTCACGTGTACACATTTCTTCCCTGAGGTTGTACGAGACCGAGCCAGATTTTCTTGCTTTATTTTTAGGGTGGAGATGCATCTGTGTGAGTGTCCTCCACAGGTAGTGAGTAAAACTAAATGCTCACCGTCTGTACCTCCCTTCCTGCACTCAGCAGTGATGGAACGTGCCTGAGCTCCTGCTGGGGAGCTAGACCCTTTGGGCCCAGCAGCCACCAGGCGCCACTGAGGATGGAGGGCTGCTGTGAGCTCGCTCATTAAACCAGCGCTGGGCTCGACCTTAATGATATCCGCCGGCATGGCTCCTTATTCCACTCTTTACTCCTTGCCCTTGCTCTTATAGTTCTCGCTTTTGCCCTTCACCACCTTTCCAGCAGCGCTCCTGCTTGGCTGAACTCTCCCCCCTCTGCTCTTCCTCTCTTTTAGGGTGAGTAAGTCAAACCCGTTAGGTGATGGTGGGGGGAGAGAAAGGCTCTGTCACCCCTGCCTTCTAATGAGCAGCAGCTCTGCGTGCTGTCAGCTTTGAGAGAGCCAAAATGGCCGACATATTTCTCATGTCTGTGGCTTTGTGAGCTGCTGGCTTGACGTAATGTAGAGGATAAAAAAAACAAAGATGGAATGATTTTACAAGCTGCCTCTGGTGAGAAATAGTCTTGTTTTTGTTGGTGTGCAGGACGGAACCAGTGAAGCGTGTGGTGGTGCTCGTATCCTAAGGGCTTTAGTGTAAAGCCTATTTGATGGTGTCTGTACTTTCATCCACTGTCTGTATGAGTCAATATCCATTTAAAGCCCTTTCATGCAATGTTTCCCTACCTGTGCAGGAGATATTTAAGGCCAGGGTTTTTCCAGTAAGTCGGTAAATGATTAACGCAAATATCTTGAAACTAGAATGAATCTTTGAACAGGAGCAGCTTAAATGTCACTGGTTATATTTATGCAACCAGTTGATAATCAGTGGAAGAGCAAAAACGTCAAAAACACGTCACCTAATAAAACACAAACTATTCTGTCTTACAGTTAGTTTCTATTCTCACAGAAGATGCGCACATTTCACCACATTTGTATAATTCATGACTGCTGCAGGCGGTAGATGAGGGGAACAAACAGACGTTTTCTTCATACCTTGTTGTGCAACCTTGTATGTGGGTTCTGTTAACCATAGATCTGTTGGGGAAAAAACTTCTCTGGCAATCAGTTTTAAAGCCTTTTGCAATCATCATCAGCATCTTTATTCAGTTTTTTTCTCGGCATTCAGTTCTTTTATTTTGCACTTTGACTACAGCATGTTTTTGTCCAGAAAACAAAGCGATTGGAAAGATTATTTTGCAGTTAATGTCATAATTTGTCTGCATATTATTAAAAGGAGGAGTCAAAGGCTGAGGGTAAACATTTATCATTTTGAAAGTTAAAAGTACTGTACAGTTCAGGTTATTATGTTCAAAGCAATAATGGGAAAAAATGAAGCCTTAAACTTAATGAAAAAGATCGAAGAAACAGTGTTGCCTTCTGTCTCAATAATGTAGTTAAAAGTTGAAGGTGAACAGAGGTCATCATGAAGATGATTAAGACTGTCATGGTTACTCCACATGGTTTTTCAACATCTTTATTCAGACTAAATGTCTATAGGGTAAATGAGCTTATGATGTATTTGTCTAGGTTAAATCAAGAGGAGGATTTCCCAACTAGAAATTCCCTTTTAAAATTGATGTTCATACATTTCCTGAGACACAAGACCTGAAAAGACTCCAATCATACTTTGTACCTTGCAAAGACATTTATATCTCTTGGACTTTGATCTTACAGCCACCGACTTCAATTTATTTTATTGAGATTTTATGTGAGCCACCCAAAGTAGTGCACAGTTGTGAACTAGAAGGAAAATCCCGGTTTTAATTTTCTTTCTTTACGAATGGAAAACCTGAAAGCATGGTTTGCATTTATATACAGCCCCTTGAGTCATTAGTTTGTGGAACCGCCTGTCTGCAGTTACAGCTGCAAGACTTTTAAGAGAGAAAAATAGCTTGAGCTCACTCAGATTGGATAGAGTGACTATGAGCATCAGTTTTTATGTCTTACCAAAGATTCTCAGTTGGAATTATGTCTGAACTTTGACTAGGCCATTCTGTCATATGAATATGCTTTGAACTTAACCCTTTATTTGTAGCTCTGACTGTATGTTTAGGGTTGTTACCATCAACTCTGGTCACCTTACCTGTCCCGTTAGTAAAGCACCTCCACAGCATGATGCTGCCAACACCGTGTTTCACTGTGTTAATAGCCCGTGGAAGATGTTGTGCAGTTTTAGTTTTGTGCTACACAACATTTTGCATGAAAACCACAGCAAACAATTCAATTGGGAGCAGAGCTACATTCTTTCTTGTTGTTTCCTGTGTCCCCTAAATGGTTTGTGACAAACTGCGAATGCTGTCTTGTAATGGTTCCCTTTGAACAATGGCCTTCTTTTTGCCACCGTTTCAATAAGGGAAAGTTTGTAGATTGCACAATGTATTTGTCTTTAATTGTTTTGTCTAAAGACTTTCTCACCAGAACGGTGTATCTCAGCACCTCCTCCAGAGATGTTACATTTTAAGAATGTGGCTGCATTCTTTGACCCATAAATGAAATTAGTTATCAATAATCCTATTTGCATTTTAATTTTCTTCTTCAAGACTGCTCGTTCTTTCACTTAATTAAAATGAAAATGATAAAGACATTTGAGATTTATTTTTCAAAATATGCCCCAACAAATAGATACCAAAATTCAATTTGAAATGTAAAATTTGAAAATGAAAAAGCATTTCCAGAAATGCTTTTTCATTTGAAGAATGTGGCTGCGTTATTTGACCCATAAATAAAATTAGTTATCAATCATCCTATTTGCATTTGCATTTTCTTCTTCACGACGGCACATTTTATGCCATAATCAAAAAGAAAACAAAGCAGACAATGCTTTTTCGTTTTCGTGGTCTGCCCGCAAAGTACTGCCCAGAACTCGAAAACGAAAAAGCATTCCGAGCGGCGGGCGCAGCAGAGTGACGTCAGCAGCCGCTCTTCCTCAGCTCCCTGCTGACCGAGCTACCCAGCTTGTTCGGTAGGGGGCGCTCAAATGTATTTTTCTTTTTAATTAAGTGAAAGAATGAGCAGTCTTGAAGAAGAAAATTAAAATGCAAATAGGATTATTGATAACTAATTTCATTTATGAGTCAAACAATGCAGCCACATTCTTAAGATGAAAAAGCATTTCTGAAAATGCTTTTTCATTTGAAATATGGTAACAATTTGCTTCCATACTTCTGAGGCCTTCACAGAACAGCTGGATTTATACTGAGATCTTCAAAGTGCCATTTCTACAAAAAAATTTAAAACTATGTTTTAAATTTTTGTGGTAATTGAATGTTGGGTGTTCACATATGATCCTCTTGAAGTTTGTGGTTGTAATGTGGCATAATTAGAAAGTTCAAGGGGTATGAATACTTTAATAGATTGCTGTAAAAGTATTCAGAGCCCAAGAAATGAACCATTTGGCACATAAAATAAGGCAGAAAATAGCATTAAGTTGGGTCTTAAGGCACTAGGAGCCGATTACTAATATTCTTCTGTCATATCTTTAGGTACATCTAGAAACACAAACAACAAGCCCACACACCCCATAGTAAAGTACCCCCGCTTAACTGGATTGTCTCCTGCAGCACTTGTAAAGGTTTTGCTCCCTAATAGTAGGGCTGAACTCTGATGGTGGAGGTGCAGAAACCTCCTGTATTTATTTGGTAACACAGTAACGACTGTGATATTATGGCAGAATGACTGGAAAAGCAGGGAAGCAAAACCTACTTGTGTAAGAAGAGTGGAGGTATCATTATGAGATCCTACAAACAATGGCCTAGTTGCCTAGTACTAGAGTAGTCCGTTGTGAAGGGGGGTTTAAGAGGTTAAATGAACCTTTTTGTGCTTTATTGTCATCTTTCTTTTTTAATGCAACTTTACTAATTTAAGCAACAGATCAAGCGGTTATAAAAGTTCTTTGTATTTGTAATCCTTGGGTGCCATTTTATGTTTTTATGGCATCAACCAATCAATCAGTTTATTCACTCGATTTAACAAATGTCATCATTAAATCACAAACACATGCTCTTACATTACTTGGTATCTACAAGTGAAAAGACTCATTTTAACATTTTACTGCCTTAAGAAGCCCAACAAGAGGTAAGACAAGCTAGCTGTTAAACTGGAAACACTTGAAGATGCATTGAATGCTGGATTTTGCCTAAGTAAGAAGATTTTTACCTGTCATCAGTGTAAAACTGTAGGCTTTTAATATTTCATGGCTCAGTCATAGCCCTGCCTAATTTTCATACGCCTTGTGAGAATTGAAAGGCTCTGCTCCGTTTCTTTCTTATCTCAGTTCACTCAACAAGATCACACACACACACATACGTATATACGGATATACATATGTCTATATATTTATATGATTGGTGACAATGTTGACTTGTTGTGATTTTTTCTTTCATCTTTAGTATATTTAAAATAAAACAGGTTGAGCAGCAGATAAAAACATGTTGACTTCAGAGACCAGCTAAACAAGCAGACTCTTTACAGTTGCATTAGCAAGAAGAGGCATCTTAGCATGTTAGGAAAACCCTGATCAATCTTACAACAGTAGCAAAGGATGCTGTCAGGTTTGATTCCAGTCAGCCCTGAACAGAAACCCGAGTCTCCTCTGCAGCACAGGCTCGCAAAAATGTACAAAAACACTGCTTGCCGGATAAATCTCATTTTAGTCAGGACTACAGATGGTACTGTCAGAATTTGGCTGAACAACAGTATGAACCCTTGGACCCAATCTGCTTTGGGTCAACATCAACAGCTTGTGGTTGTGGCTTAATATTTTCTCAACTCTTCTTCAAATGCTTCTTTGAATCCCTCGCTGTTTTCCCAGAAATAGCCATATTTAGCATAATGCCATATCCTGGAGAGTCTAAAATGGTAATAAAACTCTCATTCTCCAGATCATCAGTCCAGAAGATCAACTCAGATTTATGATGGCTGGAAAATGTGCAACTGATGATTCTGCTGAAATCATATGGCACAAATGTACAGTCAGTCTTACAATCTCAGACATCTGTCTAAATAATCATTAATACAAAGGTGATGGTGGCGCAGTTGGTAGCACTGTTGCCTTGCAGCAAGAAGGTCCTGGGTTCGACTCGGCCCCCGCCCAGGATCTTTCTGCATGGAGTTTGCATGTTCTCCTTGTGCATGCGTGGGTTCTCATCGGGTTCTCCGGCTTCCTCCCACAGTCCGAAGACATGCCTACTAGGTTAATTGGACTATCCAAATTGCCCTTAGGTGTTAATGAGTGTATGCATGGTTGTTTGTGTGTTGCCCTGCGATGGACGGGAAACTAGGGTGGACCCCGCCTCCCGCCCATAGACTGCTGAAGATAGGCACCAGCTTCCCCGCAACCCACTATGGAAGAAGTGGTATAAAAAATGACTGACAAATGTGATGGTGTAGAGATTTATAAGATGGCAAAGGCATTAACATTTTCTGTGATTGGAGGTTTTTGTTTCAGAAATCTACTTTGGAACTAGACCACTAGAACATTTACTCTCCATTAAAAGTTCATCTGTCATTAGGTGCAAATCTTCTGCTTGTAAGGTACTGCCTGCTCATAAAGATGCCACAAAATCAGTTCTGATAATAGCCCCTTTACCACTACTACCTACACAGCTTGGGTCGGCTCTACTCGATTTTTTGGGTTTTACATTAATGGTTACTTCGTACCAGCTTCTTTTTTAGTACCTACTTGGCCGGGGTTCCTAGCGAGCTGAGTCGGGCTGAAAATCTAACCTCAGACTGTCGGTCACTGATTGGCAAGGGGGTGGCGTCAAAAACTGTACTCATTTCTTCTTTTTCAGTACTTTTCTTCAAATAATCTAGTGCGTTATTATCGTATTTTAAGGCTGAAGTCAAACCTACATAGTAGGGAAAATATGCATTGAACACGTTGATGTTTGTCTTACAAATACATAAAAAAAATGGGTCATATGTATGTGGAATCAAACAAGAAGTGGTATAAAACACATAAAGAGAATTAAGTTCATAAAAAGTCAGGAGAAACCATAAAAGAAACCAGCAGAAATTAATCCTGCTTGTTTTTAGTGGCAGCTGATCAACTGGTTTAGTCCCGATTAAAGGCCTATAAAATAGTTTCCCCTTTAACTTCAATATGGTTGCTGTGTTACGGCTTTGCATTAAAAATTGGACACTTTTGATGCTGTGCTCTCTTTGATTATAATATTAAATCTCCACATAATTTTATGCTGGTTTCTCAACTGTCTGCTCTCAAAAAAAGTGATTACTTTCCACAATATCAAGCAACTTTTTGCCCTAGATTTCCTAAGCGAGAAATAATCCAAATGGGGGAAAACAAGCAAATCTCTTTCTTACAAAAAAACATCATTGTTGTTTTTCTGCTTGTGCTGCGATCTGATTTGCAGTTTTCTTTACCTGCAGTTTGTTTGGTGACAACTTTGGAATAAGTGACATATTGTTGTTGTTGTAGTCTGAATCCTGAAGGCCACAGCAGCTACAGTGCATCTGTCCACGATCTTCAACCTTCCTTCTGTCCATCCGTCCATTCATCATTCATCCAACTCCTTATAGGCTTTGGTTTTTCCTGATTCTGTATTTAAAGGCTCTGTAGTCATAGTGAACTTCTGCATTTGTACTTTAAAATGAAACAAACTTTGGAGATTTGGATCTGTGTTGGATTTATATGTTGTGTGTATTTTTCTATTGCTCTTTGGTAAATCAGATTGGGCATTGGCTGATTTATGTGACCAGTTTGTTTCATTATCTTCATGGTATTCTTACACATTGCAATCTAGGAGATTTTGATTAAAAAACAGTTTTTGCTGTAAATATTGTAATTTGGCACTGAAGGACCTGCACACATTAGCTGTGATCCAGTCCACCTGAACGTTTTGGATTGGCTGGGTTTGTTCATTCTTTATCTCTGCGTTAAGTCAAGGTCACACAATCCCAGTGCAACGTTTAGTCCTCTGATGTTTCTGTGTGTCCAAGTCACTTTAGGGCTCAACCAGTGTGGAACTGCAGGGACTGACTGGGTGTGTTTTTCATGTGCACTCAGTTTGTGCATCTGCATGTGTATTTCTCCCTGTGCGTGGGAGAAGAAGGAACATTTCTCTTTATATCAAAGGTGCAGAGCTTAGATTGCGTTCAAGGACAGGTCGAGACAAAAAGCCTGCATGATCTTGTGACCATTACCACACGCGCACACAGAAGCACAACCTGGCATCAGTCGAAGCAAAAATGAAGACATCCTGTCTGCACCTGGGCGCTTGATCCAGACAACAACGTTGTGTTTTCCTCCTGAGCCTTCACGATAAAATAATATGACAAGTATTCTTCTGTTTCCAAACACCAGCATTGTGGAACATTCGCAGCTGATTGGCTCCAAGGAGATCTGCATAATGTGTGGGCTGAAACTGACGGTGAACAATAAGCGTTTCAATGCAAACTGGAAGATTAAGATCTATGGCAACCAAACATTGAATAAACAGCGTTTTAGGGAACAAAAGTCAGTCTATGTTCCTATTTTTCCGCTGCAGTTAAATGTCTTTATTATCATGTTGGCCTACTTTCTGTCTCAAACATCACACTCAGGCTTTTATCTCTGAATCAGACTCATGATTTCAAGATGTGGCATTTCCATACTAAATGGAGCAAGATGACATCACTCTCTGTCCTGGCAGCGATTACTTGAATGCTCCATGGCGTATCTGTTGCCTTAAGATGTGTTGAGCGCAGGGACTGATTTATTGATCGTGGCTGTGTCTGTGCAGGCCCTTGGAGGGATGAGGAGGATTATATATCAGAAGTGTGATGTTGTTGACACTCCTGTCGCCTTTACAGTGCCGACATGCCAAGGCCTGGATGCCTGCCTGCTCTGACTGTGTCTGAATGTATTGAGGAGGGGAAAAACAGGCCAGTTTGAGAGGTCAGTGGAGGAGTTTTTGGATGTGAGATAGAGTCAGACTGTGTGAGAGTCTTTGCCATGTTTTGGGGGAAAGCATGGTGGGCCAGCTGGCTGCCTCTGGCTCCAGTGTGGCCCCCTGTGGGTATCCGGCTTGGCGCAGACTCTTCCCCACTGCTACATCTGGGATCTGCGTGCCAAAAAAGACAGAACTCACAAACACGCAGCTACACACAGATGCAAACAAACACATGCATGTAGATATGGACAACAGGCCAAAGATTCACAGCTGTGCAGCTTGGCACAGGGCTTAATTAGAGTTGTAGAAGTTGTACAACACTTCTTAAAGGGTCGGGCTAGTAAATCCTAACCTAACCCTAAATATTAATAACTATATTAACAAAAACATTGTCTCTACATTTCTTTCAATCAAACCCTTACTTAAAAGCTAAGCAGCAAAGGGATTGTTAGCAAAAAAAAATGTAAATTTGACCTTTAGTGACCTTTTGCAACTACAGCTGAAGGAGAGCCTAGAAGATCCTTCCACTGTGCAGATTTTTACTCTACCTTCACCCTGCCTGCTTTTGTAACCCAACACTGCAGTGAAGTACAGGAGAGAAGAGCTGCAATTCTTTAAAAAAAACTACAAACTGAAATCATAAATTCTACAGACTGGTATGCAAAATAATATTCAGATGACATCCTGTTACCACATACAGTAGAAAGAATAATAGTTCTGATCTATTCAATTTTCAGCCAGATCTGTGATCATTAAATGACACCATTGTTTCCACTGCACTGGTAAAAAGCAATGTTTGTTATGTCAAACTATTAATTTCTAGGTGAGCTCAGAATAAGGCGGATAAATTCTAGAAATGTATGTGATATAATAACAGTATTTTAGAGATATTTTACACAGCATTGGTAAAAGTAGATTGTAATATGCCAGTCTATGCTAGAGCTTCAGCTAATCAATGGGATTTTCAGACTTGTTGGTAATGCCCAACAATAAGTCTAAAAAACAACGACGACCAGTCATCATATCCTAAACAATCCCACAACTATTAAATCAGTGACTATTAGTTTTCAAAATTCCTATTACGGCTAACTGCTGCAGTGCTGACACTAGCTTGTAAGTAGAGATTCAGTGCTGCTTTTTTTTTTTGCTGTATATAGAATGGCACAGTAAAACCACCTAATCCCTCTTTATTATTCATTCTGATGCTAGGTTTGAACCTCAGCAAGTTGTCTTCAACATGTCTAAATGCCTTAATGCATTGAGTTGCTGCCATTTAATTGGGCGAATTAGTTGTTTTACCTGGTATAGCTAACAAGGAAGTGCATGCAAAGTCTTTTTCCTCCTTTAGTGTCTTCCTCACCAGGTAAAGTACAAATCTAGAGAGGTTTTGCATCTTCCTCTTGACAAGTTCCACCATTGTTTTCGCTGTCTGTGAGTCAAGCAAAAGATATCTTTATAATACCTGTTTTCAGATACAGTGAGTAAAATAACTATTAATTACATCAACATTGTTCCTCATTTCAAATATTTCTAATGGGGATGTTGATATAAAAGTCACACCAGATGTTGGCAACAGCCCAAGTAATCCACACACACAACAAATTTGGAATGACAACAGACATCAACTGTATGTAAAAAGGATTTGAAACTGTAAAATATTTTTGAAACTGAAAAATATTTTGTAAACTGAAAATAAATGTTTAAAACTACTTTTCAGATTCAAGTTTTTTTTTTTCAGTGTCAGACTTATTTTTCAATTTCAAACTGCTGCTTCCTCGGTGTGGGGGCAGGACAAAGATGACATTGGGTGTGGAATGATGACCTAAAATATTTTTCAGTTTCAAAAAAATTTTTCAGACAAACTTTATGGCCCAAATTTATCTCCTTAGTTTCGTCTGTTCAAATCTTGAAAGTTCAGGGGTCCTTTCTAACTGATCTTCAATTATTTCCATAGTTTTTCAATTGGAAACAAGTGATTGAGACTTAGTAGCAGTTCTACTTTCTTTCTCTGAATTAGAGTTTCCTTGGCTGTGTGTTTGGGACAGTTGTCTTCCTTGAAAGTCAACATGCGTTCTATCTTCAGATTCTGATCAAGAAAGTGTCTGTACATTTCTCCATGCGTCTTTCGATTATATGAAGTCTGCCAGTACAACATGCTGTAAGACAGCCAACACCATGATGTTCTCACGTGCAGAGTTTACAAGGTGTTTTTGGGTGATGTGCAGAACAGTTTTTCCTCAAAACATCGTGTGTTCAATGACATCCAAAGTTCATCCTTGACCTCATCTGACCAGAATATATTCTAGTATTTCCTTAGCTTGTCCAAATATTTTACAGCTAATTTTAAACAAACTTCAAATTTTTCTCGGCAGTGGAGTCTTGTGCAGTGAGTGTGCATGGAGGTCATTGCGGTCAAGTGCATTAATTACTCTGTTCATGAGTAAAAATGGACCTGCTATGTTCTTAGAAGCACCTCCTGGCAGTGGCTGGGTTATGGTGAAATGGGTTTCTTCCCACTTTTAAATTATGAATCCCACTGAGCTCATAGGAACATTCAGTATTTTAGAAATGCTGTTTTAACCATTGCCATAAGAATCTATTGCAACACTAGGACCTCTTCGAAAAGGCTACTTGATTTTACCAATCGTACCACTCTGTGCTATACTTTGGTTATAAAAAACTTTTTTATAAGGCATCAGATAATACTAAACCAACTGATATTAGTTTGCACATAGTAACAATACATGTTTTACCTGCTGTATTTAGATACCAGTACATAAAAAAATACTGACTTGTTATTTTGGTGTCTAACACAAACATTTTCATTGTAAAATTAATATAAACTCAGGGTAATTCTTTTGTTGTATCCTAGCTTCTGCATTAAGAGGCTGTTTTACCTAGATACAGGAGGAACATGAGGGAAAATATGAGGAAAAACAAAGGGTCTATTGTTTGATATGAACCCACCTTTTTATCCAACCCAGGCATCAGTATGAGGAATATTACCACTGTCACATTCCTCAACATGGAAAATGCAATTCACCAGACATGTACGACAGTATGCGCTCCCAGCGTGATGTGTTTTGACATCTCCGAGTCCCTGAATATTAAACTATGCTGAATGGGGAATGGAAACATCTGGGCCAAAAGGTTGGAGCAGCATTTCATGACTGATCCGTCTGGAGGATACAGGCCCGAACACAAGAGAATGACATTTATTTCTCACAGTCCCACCCACATGGTTGCTTTAAATAACACCTATGCGTTTTGAAACAGTTGAACAAAGAGAAAGAATACCACAATCGACAGCCTGTATCCTGTATCACAGCGAGAGTGTTGTGACATGAGTCTGGCCCGGTTGAGATGCACTCATCTCAGGCGCAGACAGCCATTGATCTTGTTTAAACTGATCAAGGAAAGAAGGTGGGTCAGCTGGCTGACAGACAGGTACAGTAATTTGACGATATCAAACAGATGGACAGGCATAGATGAAGTTTTATTTTTTTAAGTCTTTCCCCTCATCTCAGTATTCCACAGTGCTGCACAGACACAGCCGAGGGTCCTCCTACCTAGCACCAACACTGCAAATCCTCTCAGGGAATATGAAGCTGACACGATGCATACAGGATATTCTGTAACCTTATCAAAGCGAGCTGAACAGCAGCACTTTGTTAGGGCTCGCTTTGATTAATAGCAGATAAAAGGAACTGCTCTATTTACTGCATGTAGGTCAGCTTGTACCAGCTCTGCTATTATGTGGCAAACACTTGACGTGCCAAAAATATAATAAACTTTACTTTTATTTTACTCACTCTGAGAAGCGGCAGCAACGGGACGTTGCACCTGTTGTCTGATTGCGTCTTAAAATATTTATTTGCTCAGAAAATAGTTTTTTCTTCTTTACGTTAGGACACAGCTACAATGACCTTCTGTTTAGTGCATTTCTTTTTTGGTTTAGACTCAAATATAGTACTATGTAAAAGTTTTAAACCTCCCACAGTGTCTCTTTTGTACTCCAAAAGAGCCAAATATAAATGTCTAAATGGTTTCTTAAAAGAAAAAGTTCTGACCTTTATGTAAATGTCAATAATAGATTATAGCTCTAGATCTGTTTGCCCTTTTGCTAATTTGTAACGCCATTTTGTCCCTTCCTAGTTTCATTTCACACCCATAAGCCACCTTCAAGACGTGGAATGCTGAAATGTCTCATGTATGTATTTTGTATTTTCTGAAAATGTTACACCCTATTTCCATTGTTTTTTTGTTTTTTTCTGATTTATATTTTGCCCCGTTGACTCTTATAGAATATAAAAATATAAGACATAGGGAAAATCAAAATTACTAAGTGCTGTTTCCCATCAGGTCGGTTTGGTCCTTTTTAAGGGGACCAGTCAAATCAAATAAACTTAAACTTATTTTTGAGTATATTTAATAAATGAGTATTGGCTGTACATATAGATACTAAAACTGGTTTGGAGCAGGGATTGATAAAACAAAGAAATAAAACAGAAAACAGCTCCATAATAAATGTAAAAAAGCCACAAATTTGTCTGGTTTAAATGCCAGTTATACATGATTTAATGATATTGAGTGATAAACATTAGATACTGTTTACTCGGATAGTCCTGTTGGTCTGGGCAGGTTTGGGAAGCTCATTTAAACTCTTCTCCATCTACAAACTTGTGCCTCAATTGCTTGGAAGTGAACTCTGGTGCATTTTTTCCCTTAGTTTGAAGCTACTGCGTCTCTTAGTTCAGTTCCCTCTGTGTTAATTAGTCTCCTTTCCTCCGCTTCCCTGCTTCCATTCTGTCCCGGCTGCTCCACATGATCTCCTGATAAATTAACCTTCTGGTTCTTGTCATACTTTGAGTTTGAGCACCCTCAATTTCAGTACAATGACAATAAAGACTATTCTATTGTATTGTCCAATCTATTATTAAAACCATCACCACCCCTTGGCCCTAATCCAAACACACACTACATGACAGGTTCTTTTACATTAGGAGAGATAACAGACTATTTAGTGAACCAAAAAGAGAAGGTTTATCAAAAAGATTAAGTTACATTTCCCTTACATATGATTTACAGAAATATGAGATTTAAAAACTTGGCATTTCGGTAACCACTGCAGCACCTCATAGTCTTTCCCACTGTATTTTCTGTACTGCTAAAATCCTCTGCATGCATGCTCACTGCCTCACTTATGTTTAGGCGTTTTAATATTTAATAGCAAGGCAGGATCTTTAAACAAAATACTCATGAATCAGCTGTTAGTAAAAATTGACATTTCTGATATGAAGAACGAAAGTCTCAGTATCCACAATCAATGTTACCTCAAATGTCATTAATTTTAGGTTAAATGATGTTCCATTCATGCATATTGATTTTGCAGCTGCTCCTATCCACAAATACTGTTTTCTTTTCTAGGATGAGCATGAAAGAAAGACCGAGTTCTTCCAGGGACAAACACATTTTGAAAAGTGGAGCCATACTTTCTAGCGCTTTCTGTCAGCCATGCTTTGGTGACGATACCAGCAGCTACTGACGTCATAACCCTCTTGTGCGTGCTATGCTGTGTTCATGTCCGGCATGGAAAATCGCCCACTCTTCCACTCCCTCAGTGTCACGATGATGCATTTAGGTACCGAAACATGGTACCGTTTGATTTTACATGGTACATTTGAATAGGTACTCGGTAGTACTGACAGAATTCAATCGGTACCTATAAAAGTACTGAATTCGGTACCCATCCCTACCTGTGCTATTAAACAGCCATCAGCTTCGAAGAGATTTTCATGTGGACTCTCTTCTGAACTTCCTGAATCAGCGCTCAGAGTCACACTGCTTCTTTAGGGTTTAAGACAGTGAACACTGAGCTTTTTTCTATTATCTTGTGCATAATAAAAACCACTCCACCATCTGTTATTCTAGCTTTATTTACATTCTACATTACTAAAACCAGCCGCCACAGACAGTTTCTTCCCCCAGGCTGTTTCTCTGATGAACATTTAATAGAGTACAAAACAACCTCATACTGAAGTCGCAAATCCACTTTTGTATATTTGTATATTGTGTATATATGTATTTATGGACATAAAGATATATGCAGAATATATCACACAAAAAAGAAAACTCAGAGAGCAAAGTGTACCGAAGTCAAATTCCTTGTTTGCTGTATGTACAAACTTGGCAATAAAGCGGATTTTTATTCTGTTTTTTTAATTTTCACCATAATTGCTTTTGTGTTTGTTGTACTAAGGATGTCACTGCATATAATTACTCAGTTCTCCTCCATTTATTACTGCACTCAGTCAGCTGTAAAATGCTTGTTTGTTTTTGCTCACTGTGCATCTTCCATGTTCAGTGTAATCCTCTCTCCTGCCTCAGGTGCGCTGCAGACGTTCATACTATGACACAGTCCCCTTTTCTCTCCTCTCTGTACCCATTTCCCATAACCTGTTCTAATCCTGATACTCTGATTTCTGCTGCTTCTAGACACTTTTTGAAGGTCTCATCTTAAATAAAACTATGTATTCCACACCTAGCTGTTTTAAACTTTGAGGGGGTTATAGTACAATATGTGTAACCCTAATAGTTAGTCAAGGAGTAATCAGTTTTCAGATCCTTAAAGCATTATTTGCTGGACAGTTGGTGGATGGATGAAGAATGTGCCACAGTGATGCGTGCCAAGTCATTGAGACAAGCTCAAACCCATTGAGTGCTGAGAAAAAGATGGAAGGGTAAACTGGCATTGGCAGATAAACTAACGCGTCTGATGTAAACATAGATAAAGGTCCTGAAACTAAAAGGCTGTCTTTTTTCCTTTTTTTAACCTTGTCATTCCCCTGCCTCTAAAGCCCAGTTCAGTAAAAATCCCCCATAACTCTTATGATCAGCGCAACAAACGTTTATTGATAACTCATGTTTGCACAGCTCATGGTAGCCGTTTGTGTCTTGTTTTCTTTATGTTGCACAAACCAGTGACAGTCTTACTGTAAGTGAAGAGAACAGGAGTAACGAGTTTATTAAAAAAAGTTGTTTTAACAAAGCAACCGACTCCAGAGTCATGAGAACATAGTTGCATTGGAAGTTTAAACCAAATGTCACCAGTATGAGTTTTGATTCATAAGCTCATTTTAGGCTCTTGTTAACACTGAATATGCTTATTTTCTCTAATATATTTGTAGTCTTGTTCCATTGCTAAGTGGGGTAAAGGTTGTGTGGCCAAACTCATATTCTCCCGCTATTATTAGTTTTTTTATTTACAGCTTGATGCAGTGTAATTAAACCACACTGTTGACTTTGAGTATGTATTCTCATTCAGTATCCATACAGATGAATATCTGCTTAAGACATTTGCTGCTGCTTGCAATATATCTGTCCTTGGTTCCTTGTTGCTTCTTGTTGAATTGTCTCTTTTGTTCACTGTGCATGACATAAATGGCTGTCCCTGATATTTCTAATGCTATTTATTATGAAAAAAATAAATGCAGGGTGTCTATGGTTCATTTTCTTTTTATCTTATATAACAGATTGGTATTTATTTTCACATCATGCTGAAGGACAAACTGACCAGAGTTCTCCTTGCTATTTTCAACTTTTCCAATTATTGCTGCTAGCAGCTGCTTTCAGTTTTTATTTTTTTCTTTAGAAAGTACACCTGGTACAGTAGTTCTGTGCCTTTAACTTTGAGTACTCTGTTTTCTTTCCATTGAAAGTTCCTCTGGCTCATTATGTCTGCATTTAGCTGTCTCTCTTTCCTGGATGGTCATTAAGGGAGCTATGGCTGCCATTAACTTTAGTGTTTTTGTTTTTCCTTTCACATATAAAAGTACTCCTGAATCAGTTCTTTTGTGTTTTCTGTCTCATTCCTGTCTTTTTAACCCCCGGTTGATTGCAGCAGATGGCAACCTCTACTGAGTGTGGTCCTGCTAGAGGTTAATTTCTTTTCACTATTGCCACAAACTTGATCAAGTCTAGTTAACTAGGTAACTTTTTATCAGTTGGCATTAAATGGTCAACTGAATTTGAATGTATCATAATTTTGAATGTATCCGAGTGAATATGTCTTTCTACTGGAATGTTTAGGGTTGGGACAGATTTAAATCCTATATAATTTAATATGAATTGGATAGATATGTGTTGTAAAGTACCCTAAGATGATAATTGTTGAGAATTAGCACTATACAGCTCAACTGAACTGAAATTCAAAATTACCAGTGCTTGTAGCTTGTCTGTCTTTCACTTAACTTTTCAGGAGAGATCGTCTCCTAAAGTTGTACAGATCCCTGGAAAAAGAACAGTTTTACAGAGGATTGTGACTGATTCTAACACAGAGCAGGTGATGTTTGACATGTGATAAAACTGTTTAAGCAGAGCTTCATCTGGAGATATTCACTCATAGCACAAGAGAACTGATCTACAGGGGTTGGACAATGAAACTGAAGCACCTGTCATTTTAGTGTGGGAGGTTTCATGGCTAAATTGGACCAGCCTGGTAGCCAGTCTTCATTGATTTCACATTGCACCAGTAAGAGCAGAGTGTGAAGGTTCAATTAGCAGGGTAAGAGCACAGTTTTGCTCAAAATATTGAAATGCACACAACATTATTATCCTGCAAGAAGAATGGCTTCAAATCCCTCTGACCACTGTGCAGGACTTGTATGTTTCATTCCCAAGACGAATTGACGCTGTGTTGGCCGCAAAAGGAGGCCCTACAACATACTAATAAATTATTGTGGTCTAAAACCAGGTGTTTCGGTTTCATTGTCCAACCCCTGTATATGTTATTGTCCAGCGGCTACAACCTTTGACCTTTTGTTTTTCATTCATTCCTTCATTTTTTTTTTTCATTTGAAGTATATGAGATAATCAAAGTCGATGAAAAAGAGTACTATACATCGTCAAATTCAATTTTACTTTAAAGACCGAAAAGGACCAGCTCATTTTGGATAACCATTGTTATGACTTTTATTAGATTCAGGGGCATCTTGATCATTTAAATTACCAAGTTTAATTTATTTCAGTAATTTAATTCAAGAAGCGAAACTCATTGTGAGGATTTCACACAGATTCAAATATTTCTAAGGAAGCTGGCTGTGTCCAAGCACATTAATAGAATATTAAATAAAAATTGTGCTAGAAAAATGTGCACAAGCAACAGAGATAATCATAGCCTTGAGGGGAACGTGCAGCTAAGCCCTGATTTAGGAAGCCATGTCATCTGCTGGTTCTGGTCCACTGGGTTTTCTGAAGCACGCAGTCAACACAGCCATCTACCAGGAAACTTTGGAGCACTTCATGCTTCCTTCTGCTGACGAGCTTTATAGAGATGCTGATTTAATCTCTCAGCAGGACTTGGTACCTGCTCACACTGATACCAAAGAGACCAAAAGCTGGTTCAAAGACCGTGGAGTCATGGTGCTTGATAGACCAGCAAACTGGCCCGACCTGAACCCTATAGAGAATCTATGGGTTATTTTCAAGAGCAGTGGTGTCCAAACGTTTTGTGCCAAAATCGCCAAGTTGAAAGTAATTTTCTTCCAATTAACACGACAAAATATTTTTATAGTGAATTGTTTTCATTTCACCTGCTCAGTAATAAATTAAACATGCAATATTTTCATGAAACAAAACAGAAAATAACTATTTATTGTATCGGCAAAGGGTATCAGACGTTTGTCGTAATGAAAGAAAGGTTTACAGGTTTCTAACTTTTTGGGTACAGTGTTTTCAATTTTATTCTATGATATGTTGGTCTGCTCCCAACAACAAAGACGAGAACCATTTTCGAAAGCGCTTTCTATATTTAGCCAAGTTTGATGTGTGCCCAAGTCTGTTTATGGAGTAAAAGGTTCCTGGATGTTTGTGACCCAACTATCTATGATATGAAAATAAAAGCAAAGAAAATCTGGCAAATAAAGGAAAATACTGTATAAAATGTTCAATTTAAGAAGATCTAAATGTATCATTTAAAATCTCAACCTAAAGAAACTACATCTGCTTCAGCTCCATATGCTGATCTTTGGTCCAGGACCACACAAATCTATTCCAAGGGCCGCAAATGGCCCTGGGCCACCCTTTGGACACCCGTGATCAGGAGGATGAGAAATGAGAGTCAACAATGCAGATGCTATTAGAGCAACTAGAACACATCAACATAACCACAGGCTGATCACCTCCATGCCACGCCGTATTGATGGAGTAATTCATTCAAAACGAGCCCCAAGCAGGTATTGACTGCAGATACCATGAAATACATGGACATACTCTGTTCTTCTACTTTAATTCATTATCTGAATGACTTTGGTCATTTACAGCTGCAAAGTTGTGTCATTCGTAGTCAGTTTCCTTCAAAATATGATCATTTCACAGAAAAGGTTCCTATAATATTGTACTTAACATCACCATTCCAGCATGAGATCACAGCTGATGGATGTGATACATCCAGCATCAGGTTTTCAGCGGTTGTTATGCAAATGACGGACAGTTTGGGCAATTTTACCTCAGTTTGTAGAAAAAAAGGTGTTGTGAATGGGATGTAAATGTAACCGTTTTGCTGTTGAATTTGATGGAACTCCATAAATCCTGTTTTATGCATGTAGGGAACCAACTTCATCCTCTTTCCTCTGCAAAACTGTCATTCAACGTTAGGAAATTAATTAGATGCGATTTTAAAAAAACAAACAAGCGGTAAATTATCTAAAATAAAAACTGCTTCACCTTTCTTTCAAGTCATCAAGGCCTTGAATATTTTTATGTTTTTGCAAATAATAGAATTTCAATATTGTCAAACAGAGTGAATACATTTTGAGTCACCGTTTGATCAACAAAATGGATCTCTTCATCCTAAGTGGACAAATGTAATTCAGCATTTCAAGAACAGGCATTTAGAGTAGATCCCTGATTTGTGTCTGTGGGGCAGCAGCTCCTTTCAACCGAAGAGGATGGCAGCTCAGTGGCACATCTCACTGTGGTTTGTCTTAAGTTATAAGACTAATGTTCCTCGGTTATAGAAGTGCTAACGGCTTCATTCTAGGAGTTTTTGCTGTGATGTGAGCTTCTGTTCAGCACACCAGCATCAAAGCTGTTTAATTGGACACGTGTGTGTCTTTGTGAGTGCTCAGTGTTTGCTGTGCTAAGATTGAACGTCTGTGTTTGTGCCCTTGTTTCTGCTCAGCTTTGATGTGATTTCAGTGGAATAGATTTTAATACCGATGCTGAGTATATGTGAACTTTAAGGCTATTTTGTTTCTGTTTTGTCCCATAGAGGTAACACGATGTTCTAAAACAAACTAATAAATGAAGTTTCAATTTAAAAAAAGCACAGCACATTTTCATTTATTTTTTATTAAGCATGAAACTGTCTTAATTTTTTAAAACACATCCAAGTTATTGTCATACAGGGGTCCTGTATGGTTTCCCTTTAGATGAAGCATGTTGGTTGTACCCATGAAAAACTTACCAAATCCTCTCTGCCAATGGCAAACAGTTTTTGTTGGAGGCGGTGGGAAGGTTACCTCTGTAATCAGTGGCAATCCCAAATCTTGGCTCTTAAGAACCGAACTCTAACCTCCAAGATGTTTCATCAGAGACCACCTCCTGTCAGGATCTACCATTTGGGTTTTTTTTGTCAGCTTATTACTCTCTAGATTCTTGTGTTCATGTGTTGTTTTATTTCCCTTTTAGGTCAGAGTTTCCTTTACTGCTCAGTTCCTCATGTCCCTGCCTTTCCTCTGCTCATTAGTTTAATTAGTCACATTCCCCTCAGTCTCCCCGCTGCCTGTTCCACACCTGTGTCATGTTTCCCCTGATTACCTGTCTCCCAGTTTCATTGGTTCATACTCCTCGTCCCTCAGGTTTTCTTTGTTCCTCATGTTAACTCCCGTGTTATCTACCCCAGTTCCTCCTTGTGGTTTGTTTTCCTGAACTTGTACTCTGCCTGCCTGTAAGTCGGTGTTCAATCACATTAAACTTCTACTACTCACCATGCGACCTCCTCGCCATGTTCTGCGCTCTGGTCCTACCTCCAACCCCCCGACCTTGACACCTCTAGAGTATGAGAGTGAAGAGGATACAACGGTCTGCCTCCAGGCCTGACCTGAGCCCCACTGAACACCTGAGGAATCAGCTTGGGCATCCTGTGCACGCAAGAGGGACAACAGAACCACCCTGACTGACTTGTGACAAATTCTGGTTGCCATCCTACATCAGTGTGTGACCAAGCTGGTAAAATGGAGAGGTGCTAGACTGTTTGCTAAATGAATAAATTGTTAGATCACCATTACGTTTTGCTTCTTTAAACTTCAATCTTCTCATTCAATAAAGGATACCAAACAAGAGTCACTAGCAGAATAAGCTGTTTGACCTTGGCAGAGAGAATTTGACAAATTTTGCAATGGGTGCAACCCACAGTCAACAGATACATTGTCCTTAGAAATATGCCACCATATAGAGGGACATTAACAGGCTTTATTCTGAAGAAATGTTACAACAAAGAAAAAAAAGATTAAACGCAGATTTCAGCCATTTTTATAAAGTTGAAGCCAAAGCAAATGATCTTTAAAAGGTTCTGACCAACTTTCCTGAGACCGATGTCAGAGACTGGTAGAAACATCCCACTGTTATTTCAGCTGCAAGAGTAACACTAGCTATTTGAGGGTGGGGTGTCCTGACTTTTTAGATTTTGATGAATAAGTAAAATAAGGTTAATTTTTGTTAAGTGCAATTAAGTCACATTTTCTAGTGATAAAAAGTAATTACACTTCAAATATGAAGATTTTTAATACAGAATTGAATATCTATAGGGGTGTCCTAATTTTTAACATCAACATATCTTTTTTTTCCTGGGGGTATGATTTTAATCCTTAATGGATTGACGACTTGCACATAAGCAATGCTTTTAAGAAAATCCATGAAGTTCTTCCTTTTATGTTCTGTTCTTTCTGGAAAGAGTGGTTGAAACCCCTCTTTATTAACCCAAAATTTAGACATTGGTCCCATGCTGACATTTTACCAACTTCTGACACTAGCTGAATATCTGATCATTTACAGGCGTCTTAACCTCAAAATAATACAAATTTTATGACATAATTTGTTTAGCATGCTAATTATGCTATTAAGAGGTCCTATAAGTGTTCTGGAAAACTGGAGCACGGACAGTTTTATTGGAGAGATGATCCTCTACCGAAAGCACCAGAACAATCAGTAAATTGACCCGTCTGCTCAGTAATTGCTATGTGGCTGTTTGTTTATTATGGGGGCGAAATATGAGGGAGCGCTATCTAAAAAATATTTTTACAGCTTCCGACGTGTCAGCTCCTGGTTTATTTTAGTTCAACGCCTGTGCTTCTGGGAGCCCCACGCATATTTTCACTGGCTGCAAACACACAAACTAATCATTACATCAATGACTCCCTGCAGATGTAAGCTCATGCTGCTGCAGCTCCACCTTCTCTGCACCTGGCAAACATCTGGAAGAAGCTTTTAGAACATTATTTCTATTCCGTCTTCATTTTTTTAAAACCCTTCCAACATATTTTTCCATTTTCTGTGTTTGAGACTTGGCTGTTGAGATAAAATATGACATAACAGCTTTGTATATTCTGCTCCCAGTTGATTTAAACTTTCTATTACACTCATTTATTGTTCAGTAGCCCCACAGGAGTACATTAGTCCATGCCAGTGGTACATTAAAACATTTTCCAAGGTTAAACTTAAATTCAAAAATGATTCTGAACAAGAAAGAGCGTTTTGAGAGAGACTTAGAACTGAAACCACAGTATCCAATGTGTCTCTTTCTTGAGTTAATTTGACCCACCAACACTTCCTAAACCTTCTAATACTTTTGTTTTACTTTGTAAAGCTCCTGATCTTACACAGCAAGAAACACACCTGTGCATATTGCATGGGAGAAGGTGAAATTAAAAGAAGCAGAACCATTAGCGAGCTGCTATCAAATATATACAACCATACAATCTATTGATCAGAGTATACAACTAAATACAAATATCCTTCTGTTAAATACATTTTTTAAGAAATCTGTTCAGAATGAGGAATTGCTACAAAGTCCACAACTTCCTTGGGTAACATTGTATTAGTTGGCATTGATTGAGCTACTAATTCCGGCTACATTATATGATCATTTAGACTGGAACCAAACTTAATGTCCTCCACACCATTTGATGATGTTGCTCCCCAAATCATCACTGACTGTGGAAACTTTTCATTTCCAAATAAATGTTAATGGTTTCTGTGCACTACACTGCAGTGTGACATTAGCTGTGGTCATCTGTACCAGTACACCAGTGTTGTGCATGAACACGTCTAACTAGTAGAGGTCACATTTTACTGAACATCTGACTGAACGATGCTGTTTCTTACATGACAAACTAGAGGTGAGCGCAGCTCATGATGACTTTTAATGACACCCAGTTTTTGTTGTCTTTGTGAGGACCCAGACTGGTAATGTAGGTCTATACGTCTCCCCTCGCTTTAAAAATGACTTTGGCTTCTCTTCATCCTAAACAACATAAGGGTTTAAGCACCAATCCACAAACGTAACGGATTAAACTGAAGTTTGTTTTTTTTGGCAGGAGATGTCAGCACCGATGTTGTCATGTCTTGTAATGTGCTTTAACATATGCAGGATTTTACAAAAGTGAGACAACATGGCACTTTTGCTCTCTTATAAATGAAATTACAGGTCCTTCTCAAAATATTAGCATATTGTGATAAAGTTCATTATTTTCCATAATGTCATGATGAAAATTTAACATTCATATATTTTAGATTCCTTGCACACTAACTGAAATATTTCAGGTCTTTTATTGTCTTAATACGGATGATTTTGGCATACAGCTCATGAAAACCCAAAATTCCTATCTCACAAAATTAGCATATCATTAAAAGGGTCTCTAAACGAGCTATGAACCTAATCATCTGAATCAACGAGTTAACTCTAAACACCTGCAAAAGATTCCTGAGGCCTTTAAAACTCCCAGCCTGGTTCATCACTCAAAACCCCAATCATGGGTAAGACTGCCGACCTGACTGCTGTCCAGAAGGCCACTATTGACACCCTCAAGCAAGAGGGTAAGACACAGAAAGAAATTTCTGAACAAATAGGCTGTTCCCAGAGTGCTGTATCAAGGCACCTCAGTGGGAAGTCTGTGGGAAGGAAAAAGTGTGGCAGAAAACGCTGCACAACGAGAAGAGGTGACCGGACCCTGAGGAAGATTGTGGAGAAGGGCCGATTCCAGACCTTGGGGGACCTGCGGAAGCAGTGGACTGAGTCTGGAGTAGAAACATCCAGAGCCACCGTGCACAGGCGTGTGCAGGAAATGGGCTACAGGTGCCGCATTCCCCAGGTCAAGCCACTTTTGAACCAGAAACAGCGGCAGAAGCGCCTGACCTGGGCTACAGAGAAGCAGCACTGGACTGTTGCTCAGTGGTCCAAAGTACTTTTTTTGGATGAAAGCAAATTCTGCATGTCATTCAGAAATCAAGGTGCCAGAGTCTGGAGGAAGACTGGGGAGAAGGAAATGCCAAAATGCCAGAAGTCCAGTGTCAAGTACCCACAGTCAGTGATGGTCTGGGGTGCCGTGTCAGCTGCTGGTGTTGGTCCACTGTGTTTTATCAAGGGCAGGGTCAATGCAGCTAGCTATCAGGAGATTTTGGAGCACTTCATGCTTCCATCTGCTGAAAAGCTTTATGGAGATGAAGATTTCATTTTTCAGCACGACCTGGCACCTGCTCACAGTGCCACAACCACTGGTAAATGGTTTACTGACCATGGTATCACTGTGCTCAATTGGCCTGCCAACTCTCCTGACCTGAACCCCATAGAGAATCTGTGGGATATTGTGAAGAGAACGTTGAGAGACTCAAGACCCAACACTCTGGATGAGCTAAAGGCCGCTATCGAAGCATCCTGGGCCTCCATAAGACCTCAGCAGTGCCACAGGCTGATTGCCTCCATGCCACGCCGCATTGAAGCAGTCATTTCTGCCAAAGGATTCCTGACCAAGTATTGAGTGCATAACTGTACATGATTATTTGAAGGTTGACGTTTTTTGTATTAAAAACACTTTTCTTTTATTGGTCGGATGAAATATGCTAATTTTGTGAGATAGGAATTTTGGGTTTTCATGAGCTGTATGCCACAATCATCCGTATTAAGACAATAAAAGACCTGAAATATTTCAGTTAGTGTGCAATGAATCTAAAATATATGAATGTTAAATTTTCATCATGACATTATGGAAAATAATGAACTTTATCACAATATGCTAATATTTTGAGAAGGACCTGTATATACAGGCTTCTTGGATTTTGTTTTGATTTGTTTTGGCTACAGAATCATTACACATTGTTAAGTGAGTGCTTCTTTCAACTTCAACTTTCAGCATCAGGCAGTTTATTTAGTATTACTATATGTTTTTAACTGTGCAAAAACAGTTTAAAGGATAAAACCAACAACTCATGCCAAATTCAGTCTGCGCTGATTATAATAAAAGGGTTAAAACTGGCCGTAGTTACTGGTGTAGTCTAAATGAACCACTTTTCAGTCAAAACATTGCAATCCACTGGTTTCTGCTAGGATTATCCACTGGTTTCTGCTAGTATTATCCACTGGTTTCGGCTTGGACTGTCTACTGGTTTCTGCTAGGATTATCCACTGGTTTCTGCTAGGATTGTCCACTGGTTTGTGCTAAGATTATCCACTGGTTTCTGCTGGGACTATCCACTGTTTTTGGCTTGGACTATCCACTGGTTTCTGATAGGATTATCCACTGGTTTCTGATAGGATTATCCACTGGTTTCTGCTAGGATTATCCACTGGTTTCGGCTTTGACTATCCACTGGTTTCGGCTAGGATTATCCACTGATTTCTGCAAGGATTATCCACTGGTTTCTTCTAGGATTATCCACTGGTTTTGGCTTGGACTATCCACTAGTTTCTGCTAGGATTATCCACTGGTTTCTGCTAGGATTATCCACTGGTTTCTGCTAGGATTATCCACTGGTTTCTGCTAGGATTATCCACTGGTTTCGGCTTGGACTATCCACTGGTTTCGGCTAGGATTATCCACTGGTTTCTGCAAGGATTATCCACTGGTTTCTTCTAGGATTATCCACTGGTTTCGGCTTGGACTATCCACTGGTTTCTGCTAGGATTATCCACTGGTTTCTGCTAGGATTATCCACTGGTTTCGGCTTGGACAATCCACTGGTTTCTGCTAGGATTATCCACTGGTTTCTGCTAGGATTATCCACTGGTTTCTGCTAGGATTATCCACTGGTTTCGGCTTAGACTATCCACTGGTTTCTGATAGGACTATCCACTGGTTTCTGCTAGGATTATCCACTGGTTTCTGCTAGAATTATCCACTGGTTTCGGCTAGGATTATCCACTGGTTTCTGCTAGGATTATCCACTGGTTTCTGCTAGGATTATCCACTGGTTTCGGCTTGGACTATCCACTGGTTTCTGATAGGACTATCTAATGGTTTCTGCTAGGATTATCCACTGGTTTCTGCTAGGATTATCCACTGGTTTCGGCTTGGACTATCCACTGGTTTCTGCTAGGATTGTCCACTGGTTTCGGCTTGGACTATCCACTGGTTTCTGATAGGATTATCCACTGGTTTCTGCTAGGATTATCCACTGGTTTCGGCTTGGATTATCCACTGGTTTCTGCTAGGATTGTCCACTGGTTTCGGCTTGGACTATCCACTGGTTTCTGATAGGATTATCCACTGGTTTCTGATAGGATTATCCACTGGTTTAAGTTTTAAGTTTTTGTAACTGCAGTCATTGTGGCTACTGGCAGTGGTAATAATGCTCCCGTTAAAATAATGGTGTCAAATACAGGTCCTTCTCAAAATATTAGCATATTGTGATAAAGTTCATTATTTTCCATAATGTCATGATGAAAATTTAACATTCATATATTTTAGATTCATTGCACACTAACTGAAATATTTCAGGTCTTTTATTGTCTTAATACGGATGATTGTGGCATACAGCTCATGAAAACCCAAAATTCCTATCTCACAAAATTAGCATATTTCATCCGACCAAAAACAAGAAAAGTGTTTTTAATACTAAAAACGTCAACCTTCAAATAATCATGTACAGTTATGCACTCAATACTTGGTCGGGAATCCTTTTGCAGAAATGACTGCTTCAATGCGGCGTGGCATGGAGGCAATCAGCCTGTGGCACTGCTGAGGTCTTATGGAGGCCCAGGATGCTTCGATTGCGGCCTTTAGCTCATCCAGAGTGTTGGGTCTTGAGTCTCTCAACGTTCTCTTCACAATATCCCACAGATTCTCTATGGGGTTCAGGTCAGAAGAGTTGGCAGGCCAATTGAGCACAGTGATACCATGGTCAGTAAACCATTTACCAGTGGTTTTGGCACTGTGAGCAGGTGCCAGGTCATGCTGAAAAATGAAATCTTCATCTCCATAAAGCTTTTCAGCAGATGGAAGCATGAAGTGCTCCAAAATCTCCTGACAGCTAGCTGCATTGACCCTGCCATTGATAAAACACAGTGGACCAACACCAGCAGCTGACACGGCACCCCAGACCATCACTGACTGTGGGTACTTGACACTGGACTTCTGGCATTTTGGCATTTCCTTCTCCCCAGTCTTCCTCCAGACTCTGGCACCTTGATTTCTGAATGACATGCAGAATTTGCTTTCATCCAAAAAAAGTACTTTGGACCACTGAGCAACAGTCCAGTGCTGCTTCTCTGTAGCCCAGGTCAGGCGCTTCTGCCGCTGTTTCTGGTTCAAAAGTGGCTTGACCTGGGGAATGCGGCACCTGTAGCCCATTTCCTGCACACGCCTGTGCACGGTGGCTCCGGATGTTTCTACTCCAGACTCAGTCCACTGCTTCCGCAGGTCCCCCAAGGTCTGGAATTGGCCCTTCTCCAAAATCTTCCTCAGGGTCCGGTCACCTTTTCTCGTTGTGCAGCGTTTTTTGCCACACTTTTTCCTTCCCACAGACTTCCCACTGAGGTGCCTTGATACAGCACTCTGGGAACAGCCTATTCGTTCAGAAATTTCTTTCTGTGTCTTACCCTCTTGCTTGAGGGTGTCAATAGTGGCCTTCTGGACAGCAGTCAGGTCGGCAGTCTTACCCATGATTGGGGTTTTGAGTGATGAACCAGGCTGGGAGTTTTAAAGGCCTCAGGAATCTTTTGCAGGTGTTTAGAGTTAACTCATTGATTCAGATGATTAGGTTCATAGCTCGTTTAGAGACCCTTTTAATGATATGCTAATTTTGTGAGATAGGAATTTTGGGTTTTCATGAGCTGTATGCCAAAATCATCCGTATTAAGACAATAAAAGACCTGAAATATTTCAGTTAGTGTGCAATGAATCTAAAATATATGAATGTTAAATTTTCATCATGACATTATGGAAAATAATGAACTTTATCACAATATGCTAATATTTTGAGAAGGACTTGTAGACAGCAGTCAAAGAAAATGCTGAGACAGATCGATGGATGAAGAAGAAAACACAACAATTGACGCAGTGTGATTTGGATACTTTATCTCTCAGGGACTAAATGGTAAATGGCCTGCACCTCTGTACAACTTTATCAAGTCCCCAGGGCAGACTGACAGAAGTGAGACTGCCATACAATCGGCGCCGCTAAGCCTTCTAACCACCATCAATAGGCAAGGCGGGTGAAGTCTCTTTCCCAAGGACACAACTGAAGCAGACACAGCCTGGAATCGAACTGGCAACCCACAAGTCACAGGACAAACACCTACCACCGTCACCACTGCCAACCGTACATTGATACAAAAACAACTGGATTGATGTCCTGGTCCGAAATCACTTTGGAGTTACTTTTCTGTTCTTCTTTTCAGAACTGAAAGTGTTTGCTGCCTTGTCTCCCCCTATGAGTCTTTGTTGATAACTGTATATTTACGAGGGGATCGCATTGGTCTAATATTGGTAATAAAAATAGGCAGTTCTTATCTGCAGGGTTCAAGTGACTCTCATTCACAGAAACAAGGAGGTATGTCAGAATATTGTAGCAATCTAAAAGTTGTCCATGTCCTGAATATGTCTGTGTGTGCTGCTTTTGAAGCACAGGTTCAAGATGCATTGAAGCTCTTGAAAAACTCATTAAATCCTTAAATTGGTCTTTGCTTCACAGTCCCTGCAAGACTCCAGTTTTTCTTGTTGCTTGTGCACCTCTTTCAACCACACTTTTTCCTTTCACTGAACTTTCCAATAATATGCTCGGATACAGTATTTTGTGAACAGGCAACTTGTTTAGCTGTGACCTTTTGTGGGTTAGCCTCCATGTGGAGGGTGTCACTCACTGTGTACTGGACCAACTGTGAAGTCAGCAGCTTTCCCCCATGATTACACAGGCCATGAAGTAGTCATAATATGACATTTCTTTCTGTAAAATTCATATTTTCTGGGAAAAAGGAAGAAGAATGACATAAAGGAACAAAGAAAAAGAATAAAGTTTGTTTTTTTAAATTGATTTACTGAAAAAAATTTATTGAGATACACATGTGAAGTATTTTATATTGTATAATTTTCTATATCTTTAAAGTTAAGATATAACCTTTCTGGCCTTATGCCACCATCTAATCCATTGTGTAACTGCCCAATGATGGGGCAGTGGTCAATCCCAGAAATGGGCCTATGATGCTTGTTCAGGCTATACCTGGCTGGATGGTATGGGTAAAGGTCAGGCCACCAGTACAGGATATCAGTTTCTCCCAAGGATACTCAGACTAGAGTCGCTAATTCTTCCTATCAAAAGGGATGGTTTCAGAGATTGAGTAGGAAGTTTGAATTTTACCATGAACTGTTTGAAAGGCCTGATAATCCCTTACTCCCTCCCTACTTTCCAAAAACAATTTGGGCACCCCTGCTCCTCTAAGTGAACAGGCCAAATGTGGTGATGAAGTTAAGGCTCACCCAAAGGATGGGTTGATGGACTTTATCTTCGACGAGAAAAGCTGATACTGTATATTTATTCTCATTCATCATGCAGCCCATGCAGGCTAGCAATAGTTAGGTCATAAAGTGGCAGAATATGTTTAAAACCGGCCACTTGTCCTAGTTTGTACCTCGTTTGCCATTTGCCCTAAACTGCCACAGTATCTTTCTCTCTCTTTTAATGTGAAAACCTGTCCCTTAGGATTTAGTCATGAAATGTAACAAAGAGTCACACAAATCTGCTGACTTGACACCAGTCATGGGAAATTTATCAGAAAGCAGCAGTTTCCTTTAAGTGTTTAACGGGTGGCGTGTGGGTGCCTTGTCATCAGAGTGAATGGAAAATGTTCTTATTACTGTGCCAGTTTGCCCCGGGGCAAGCTAGCATGTGGCAATAATGTGCCTGTCATTGTATTCATGGAGTGTTCGGTGAGTAATGAGGAACTCCCTAACTGCTAAACAGCAAACTGATTTCATCAAACGTGCTTTGCGGCTTTTTATATTCCACTTTCTTCCACTCCTACACTTTCTCCATTTGTTCTTTCCCTCCACACCTAACCATTCCCTTTGTCCCTCTCCTTTTTTCCTCTTCTGTGATCTAAACAAATTAGGAAGCAAATGAGGAGGGAGGAGTGATGTGGGTGATGAGGCATGCCAGAATGTCAACAGATGACAAGGAGTGCTGATGAGGAGAGTAATGGAGAGAAAAGGAGCAATAATGTGATGAAGAGATAGAAGTATTCCCTATAAACCTTGACTTGAAAAGAAATCATTAATGAGCCCAGATCTTAAGCTTCTTTTTGGATGATTCAGATCATTCCCTGTGACGAAGCAAAATTATGTCACAGACGGAACAAAGTATAATCTCATTCTGCTTTTGGCTTGGTCAATGTTTCCTTTAGTAAATGGACTAAATGTTTGGGGACTTTTGCTTCATGCTGACATCACTTTATTCCAGTCTATCTCTGGTAAAAATAGCAGTTCCATTAAACTCAAGCTGAAGGACTTGTTTGGCCAGGTTAAATGACCTTGGCATTTGTTGACGAGAATTAATCTGAAGTGGATCATTGATGATGTGATAACAAAACAATTTGTCAATCATCTACCATTTCTTGAAAAGTCCCAGACTAACAAACACACTTCAGCAGAGGTAGTTCTTGCATGATTGGTGTCCTGGGTGAGGAACTACTTCTTGCACAACACTACTGCCAACCACCAACATACAACATTTATACCACACCTGTGCACCCTTGTACCAAATTGACACAAGGCAAATGTTGTGGCAGTGACACAACAGTAATATTATGTAATCACATGCTATGCTACCTGCACTCATGAAGATATACTAAGCTGTGCATTCCTGATGCTTGACATTGATAGTGAGACGGTGTGACCTACTTTCTGATAAACTTTGCTAATAAATATTTTGACCACTTGAGCATTGAAAGTTTATTCCTAGATGCTCAAGTGATCCTTAAATATGAAGAATAAAAATAATAATAATGTGACAGTGAAAGTAATGTTCCCCATTCTGACATTGTAGAACACTGTGAATTCCACATCCCTGATCCCATTACAAGAACAAGTGTGCATCAAAAGCCACACACAAACTTTAAAAAACATGACAGGATTTAATTTTCAAAAAGTCCCCTTCATTTCCTTACTTTGGACCCACGTAAAATGTGGTTTTAAATATGTCAGTAAATATGGCATGGCAAGAACGGAAGTTGGCAGCGGAGATGTAGCTTTCTATTTTTTCTAAAGCATTACTCATTTTCTCAGGAGTATGGACTAGATTGAATCATCTCTGGTTCAAGATCTAGTCCTCATGTTGGATTAGATAATTCTATAAGTGATAAAGTAATGACGGTGCTTATATTTTAGTTGCCTTCTGAAAATCGCTTCTCTTCAATGTATCTTTACTGTATTTTCTTCTTTTTTATTTTATCCAACTTTAACTTTAGGACTGGTTGATTAAATATGCCTGTTCTTTTTATTTTACATAAAAGTATAACAAAACATGTTTCCTAAACCTCTCGTTCTACTTCTAAGAATATGAAGCGGAATCCATGTTGCCATGTTTCTCATTTACTGAGATTCATCTCTTCAGTCGAGTTGGCTAAGTTTTATACTAGCTCCTCAGACGATACGTCACACTAATAACCTGCTTGTAAAATGGGTGAGCTGTAAAACATCACTTGAAACTGCTGTTAACTTACTATGTCAGAAAGCTCATTAAAAATCCTACTCATCCTCCAGCAGTAATAAAACATAAGAAGACCTGACGCACAAGTAGCCAGAAGGCAGCCGGGTCTCGGCGGTCCCTGTTGCCCTCACCAGCAGAGCAGGCCATCCATAATTAACCCTACTCAGTCGAGTCAAAGCAGCAGCCATAACATGTTCTCACATGTCATTCTAAGCCTTCTCCCTGCATCGTTTTCTCTGCCATCAACACATCACCAACATCTGTTGGTTCCTGCATGAGGACTGCTGTGAGAGAGGGTGAGGGAAGAAGGCTTTGATCTGCTGTGTTTCCATCGCAGCTCTCCCACAAAGGCTTTGAACAGCAAGTGATACACAGACCAGAGAGAATGAAATGTGTTTCTCAGTTGTGTTTGTTGAGATTGACTTCTGTGATTTATTCCCTGTTAGTAAGGGCTGATTGAGCTATTTAGCTACGGTGTAATACCCACCATCCATAGGAAGCTAAAAATACATAGCCTCTCTTTTTTTTCAATCATCTTAGTTCCTCTTTTCCCCCTGTAAGTCTTAACAAATCTTTCTGTGAATAAAGATTTTATTAATTCTGGTGACAAGGACATGGGCAATTAAAATGTGCGAATCAAGACGGACAAAAGGCAGGAGCACAATTGACTGAGTCAAAAGGTCAGAGAGGTTAAGTCACAGTGAAAAGAGAAACAAGGAAAGGAGCAAGAGGGAGTGATTAAAAAGTGAAAGAAGGAGATTGATTTGCGTATCCACCATTAGAGACAAAAATAAGAACCAATCAAATGTGTGGGGGGAAAATTAAAGTGGAAGACCTGGAGCAGAACTTGGCACAACTCACAAACAAAAAGAACCATGACAAACATTTAAATATTACTTTGTATCAGCCCGAAAACTGCAGTGGGAGTAAAATGGAAAAATAAAAGACAAAGGCATCACAAGACTAGAACTGAAATATATAAATAAAATGAAAACCTGGGGATTTACTGTAGTTGGTATAGGTCAGCCCTACATCTGGATCCAAGAGGAATCGGCATGAAATTCCACACCAACATTCATATAATCCCAAGGAGCGAATCCAACTACGATCCATCTACGTTCCTTCTTGTGGTTTTACAGAAAGCAGTTCTACTTATGCAATTTTGGACCAATTTGCAGCCACAGTTATCCAGATCCAGGTTTAAATATTCAGCTGTTCATATTCAGCAAATATTAGTATTATAAATGGAAAATAGGGTTTAATTGTGTTCAAGGAAGTTTATTGTATTCCTCAATGAAACCAAAATTTTGTATTTCCTTACTAACCTAGCTAAGATAGCTAGCAAAGCTTTGTTATGATTATTATTATGAATACATTATTTCATATTAATATTTTAATATTTAATGAAATAATAATTTGGTTTGTTAAGTATTGTCCGGTGAATACCAGCCAAATAAGGCAGTGGTACTAGGACAATAGAGAAAGGGGTGAGCCAAGCTCTGACGTTACTGAACAGCAAAACTCTGCGCACATGGAAAAAATTCACACAATTTCTTAAAAAACAAGAATTTATTAACAAAAATAAGTCAACTCAAAGTCAAACATATTTCAATCCACTCTTTACTAAACCAGAACAATCCAACTAAACTACCAAGCAAAATGAAAGAATAAAGACCAATTATGTACAATATGAACAAGTTAATCAAAGATGGTTAAAAACTATTCTTTTTATTAATGAATGCTGGGTACTCAAACAGATGAATGATTACTAATTACTACTTTTTACTAGTCAGGCATGTCATTGATATACACACGAAACTTTGATGCAATTAGTGATGCTGTACAGGGGTTGGACAATGAAACTGAAACACCTGTCATTTTAGTGTGGGAGGTTTCATGGCTAAATTGGACCAGCCTGGTAGCCAGTCTTCATTGATTGCACATTGCACCAGTAAGAGCAGAGTGTGAAGGTTCAATTAGCAGGGTAAGAGCACAGTAAAGGACAGTAAAGGTGGACTCATCAGAGTCCACCTTTACTGTTTTCACCACATCCAGGAGAGTTACGGTGTGGAGAAGCCCCAAAGAAGCGTACCACCCAGACTGTTGCATGCCCAGAGTGAAACATGGGGGTGGATCAGTGATGGTTTGGGCTGCCATATCATGGCATTCCCTTGGCCCAATACTTGTGCTAGATGGGCGCGTCACTGCCAAGGACTACCGAACCATTCTTGAGGACCATGTGCATCCAATGGTTCAAACATTGTATCCTGAAGGCGGTGCCGTGTATCAGGATGACAACTTTGGGGTGTTTTGGAGGAGCGAGTCAGGAAACGTTTTCCTCCACCAGTATCACGTAGTGACCTGGCCACTATCCTGCAAGAAGAATGGCTTAAGATCCCTCTGACCACTGTGCAGGACTTGTATATGTCATTCCCAAGACGAATTGACACTGTATTGGCCGCAAAAGGAGGCCCTACACCATACTAATAAATTATTGTGGTCTAAAACCAGGTGTTTCAGTTTCATTGTCCAACCCCTGTATGTTTAAATAAAGCCGAGACTGACAGCTGTCAATCTGAAGTGTGCCTCACTGTGTAATGAAAATGCCCTGAAATATGCCTAGCATGATGAAATAGTCATGTAATCCAGATGTAAATCCCTAAAAAGCAACAGATGCTTTCAGTTTGCTTTTCTAACACAATGTAGTAATCAAACAAGATCTGGCTGCAGGTGCAAAATCAGAACCACTCACATCCACCCGCGGGTTGCCACATAAATGATGGTCAGTAATTGCGTCCCAGCAGTAGTCAACAACTTGGTGGACATTGGTTGGTACATTGAAAATTGGTTTGGAGTTTAAAAGACTGAGATGAGCACGCAGTGCCCTGTTATTTGGTAGGGGAGCTGAAACATTAATATTCACCCTGCACATTCAGGTTTCTGCATCTTTCCTCAAAAGCAGGGGGAAACTTCTTATGCAGAGGGGAGATATGTGTAGCATTTGTAAATGTGTGCTTCTACTCCCTATGTGTGGCAATATATACTTCATGCAGGGATGTGATAAAATATTTCCCCCCCTTAGATGTCTTCAGTTTTTGCTATTTGTCATACTTCATTGATTTAGATCATCAAAGAAAATTTTGTATCAGGCAAAAAGCACCTGAGTAAATATAACGTGCAGTTCTCAAATGATATCATATATTAAGGGAAGAAAGCTATTCACACCAATCTGGGACTATGAAAAAGCAATCGCCCCAGAAACCTGATAACTGGTTTGGACACCGTTTGTGGCAATAACAGTCACTTAACTGTGGAGAAATTGTGGCCCACTCTTCTTTGCAGAATTATTTTTAATTCAGCCTCACCGGATGGTTTTGAATAAGAACTGCCTAGTCAAGGTCATGCCACAGCATCTTAATGAGTTTCAAGTTTAAGAATTTCATTGGACCTTTCAAAAACTTTTGTTTCATTGTCCGGACGCTTAACCCAAGTGACCTTAAAGTCATGAACTGTTGACCGTACATTCTCTGCCAAGATTTTCTGCTCGAGATCAAAATGTATGGTTCAATCATTGATGTCCAGGTCCTGAAGCAGCAAAGCAGTTCCAGACCATCACACTAACACCACCATGTTTGAGTGACTGGGTTTTTTGTGACCTTCTGGAGATATTTTTGGCAGGCTGGCCACTTCTGGGAGGACTTTACACGTTTTCTCTATTTGTGTATAATAAGTCCGAGCAAAAGCAAAACTGGAAGAAGTCTTCAAGGGGTAAATATTTTTACAGCACTGTATGAAAACATACAACTTACCCTTTTAGAGTCTAGATGGTCTCACCTTTTCATTCACCAACTTTATCAGTGAGAGCCCGTTTATCATTCCCTATGAGTGTGGCTTGCATGGGTAATTGTAAATTAAATGGATTACTTTGCAGTGTAGTGCCCGAGGGGAATTAGAAAATCTCTGAATGGATGCAAAATCCTTTCCGTCCTGTAGCCTGCAGGTCCCGCAGCAGAATCAGCATTTTGTGGAGCAATATCGGTATGAGCTCCTTTAAAAGATCCTGATTTAATATCAGCTCTGTAAATTTAATGACACCGGCACTCATTATGTTTCAGCTTCCTGAAGTGGGGCCAATGTTTCAAGTGATTGGCACATTCTTTCCCGAGTGTGCTTAAAAGTAGGTGCTTTATTGGGGTGTATGTTAGACCCTGCTTTCATTCTGTTTAGACAAGGCAGAGGTTTTGTTCTTAATTGCAAAGTTTGAAAGTAAGTGAGGGCAAAGTATATGTCAAGTTGCTCTTTCAGGGCTTTGCGTAAGATGAAACTGTGAAATGCATCCTCTGCCTCCTGGCTTCAATGGCCTTACACCATCCAAATCCCCCAAATCAAAATCCACCTCAAACGAATTGCGGTGGAATACAAATGAGGAAGCAGTGGCAGGGATTTCTGTTATAATGAGGACAAAAACCTATAACCACATCTACCCTGAAACGCTTCATTTGCTGCTTCCTGCTGGCCGGCGCGTCCCTGTAGAGATCTGGGGTTAAAACTGTGGAGTTTCAGAGCAGTTCACTCAGGGCCCTGGCAACAAACGATGCTCTCCCTCCCACATCCCCCAAACATTTAAACCCAGTTCAGTTTGCCCTAAAGCAATCTTGGCTTAGGAGTCGAAAGGTCACCTAAAGTAAATAAACAATGCGGAGATCAACCGGCATCCCACACACAGACTGAGTAGCACTTTGAGAGGATAGCCAAGGCTACACCATTTAGCATTCAGTAGCCTGAAGCAGTCCGTGAGGCTGGCAGTCTGAGAACAGAAAATCGTAAGTGGAGGTTTACTCCCACTCACTTGCTACAACTTCATCAGTCACGGTGCTCTCAGCTAAACCTCGGGCTGTTTGTCACTTTGCCATTTGTGGTTGTGTAAGATTGGTAAGAGAATGGATAACAATATGGAAATAAATAATTGCCGCTGGTTAGGAGGGAGGTCACTCCTTTAACAACAGATTTATTACATGATGGATGTATCTCTATCTCCCGCAATATTTACACCAGCAACATATGCAGGAAGAAGTTTATTTTGCAACAAAAGCAACATGGATATCAGGTCATTGACCATGAATACTTAAAAGATTTTTACTCTCCTCAATCAAAATAAAAACTGTATTGCCAAATTAGTTGAGCAAATGTCTTGCCATACTATGTAGGCAATGTGATACGACGTTAAGGTTTTATGTTGCACTTTACAGGTTATTGGTACAAAAGTACTAAAATCTTACATAGGCAGCCAGAAAGGTTAACAGCTAACCAGACTCAAACCAACAGACCAAAGCTAAAGTCTTCTCAGAATAAAAGTTAATAGCTACATAGAGCAAAACAGTCGGTCATACTCGAGCTGGAAGCTAATCAGAAGTGCCAGAGGATACTCGGACTCCAGAGCGTGTTTTGCAAAAGTAAAGCAAGCTAAGAGGTAACACAGCCAGACTAACAGCTATTCAGAGCCAAGCTAACAATACCAGCTGCGCAAGTATGTTCTTGTGTGCTTGGCAAGTACGTGCTTGGCCAGGACAGTTGAAAGTACGTTCTTGCTGAAAATGCATGGACGCACTGTGTTACATCTACTATTGGACAGAGCGTACTTAACAATGTCATTGCTCAGCTAAGACCTTATCCGAACGTTGTGATAAATGGTCCTGTTTATACAGAAATTTGATTATTTTCACACTTACAATGGCTAGTAAAATAAGAAAAAAAATGAATTTGACCAATATCAAATATACATAATTATTTAGGAAATAGTGTCACCACTTTGATCAAATATTTTGAAATAATGAACTAAAGTTTTCATTTTTGATCTTAAACAAAGCTTTACTAAGGAAATAATGGTGCTGTTCCACCTTATATTACTTTTTCAGTCTTCTATTATCAGTGAAGCATGATTGCCTACAAATATTATATCCTCTGCTCCCTTCAAAGAACTATTTGCTTATAAATAATTTCTTGCCTCAAATGACCAATAATAGTAGATGATGAGCAGTTTTAGAATTATAAAGTCCATTAATTCCTTCCATATTTCTTAAGTTTACACTGGATCCATAAGCAGGAAAATTTTAAGAATTATTTTCCATTTATTTTTTTACCAACTTGCATTTGGCTCAGTTGTGGCTATACAGCTGCATGAATTATTTACAATAACTACTGAACATTAATTAACAACGTTATTTTTTATTATCATCAGATGAATGTATATCAGCATAAACAGAGAAAATGTTTTTATTTAAAAAAATTATTAGAATAATAAAAAACAAACTCATTGGGCAAGTGCAGGGAATTGATACCTTGACTGTCTTAATCATAAGCAAAATTTATATAATTTTAAAAAATCAAAAGTAGATGTATAGACAGTGGAGTGGACGGTGGCAGGACATGATGGTGAAGAGGATCAGTAGGAGGTTTTAGGAAACTGCATCCAAACCTGGAGCTGTCCTTTTCTTCTCCTGCAGAGCTGTCTGCATAAAACCACGAAAAATTGAAAATAATAGAGTTCACATTCTACTAAATTTAGGTTTACATGAAACATAGTTTATAAAATACCTACATTAACTTAAAATGTCAACATTTCTAAAGAAAAATATTTTTTTGGTACGTGCAGTTATCCATCACATATATTAAAACACTTAATATGTCTCTTTCAGCCGCTACAAACAGAAAACAGGTAGTGGATAATGGCAGAGTGACTTAGTGAGATCAGGCTGTGGTTAGTGGGGAACACACACTCCAACCGCCCACTGAGCCTGCAGCCATCACGGCCTGTCAGTGGAGATGGCTGCTCTTAAAACTCTGGCGTACATTTTAAAGTTTGCACATTCTTCCATAGATGAGGGTTTGAGGTCTACCTTCTCATCTAATAACATCTTAAAACAAATCTTTTTTACAAATGAATAGTTGTGGAAAAAACTAAATATTTCTCCTCTTCTCTGCTGGTGGTGCAGTGCAAAACAAATTAAATCTGGTGAGACTGAGACCATCTTATCGCCCCACAAAAAAAGGGTCAAATGTCTTGGCATTTGTTTTGACTTTTGTTATCATTCAATTTTAATATGTTAAGTTGTTTTGGGATTGGACTGGTAAACTGTCACTGAAGAGCCACTGTTAGCAACACATCATTGACCTTTTACAATTGGAAAAATGGTGACAACAATTTTATGAAAAGTGATAGATAAAACGGTCCATTAACAAGCATTCTCTGTAACTGTCATAAAACTGTTAAGTTTGAGTTTTTTCTATGCCTAAATGTTTGATGAGTGCTCTTAAATGATGTGAAAAGGCAACGCAAAAGTTTGTTTTGCACACTATCTAAGCAAGTGTGGACAGAACCTTCGATTGTGTAATTTGTCTTTACCTTTTGCAACAGCTAGCTTTACAGTTACATTAGAATTTATCCCAGATTTCTCAAATTGAGATTAAGAGTGGCGTGTACTGAAGGTCAGATACTGACATTTGATAATTACTCCACACAACCCCGCTGCAATAAACAAACAAAACTAGAAAAAAAACTCATGGGAAAAAGAACTTTTCCTGGTAAACTGCAACTGACTGTGTGAGTTTTTTCACATTATAACCTGTTGTCTCTAGCATATACACAGGACAGGTGCATACCTTCACCAGCTCCTCACTCCAGAGATTTAGTACTTATAGCCTGTGCCTGCCTTCATAAGAACACACGCACATGCCCTTTGACGCTGAAGGAGCCCAGCTTGTTACCTCATCCAGAGCGAAGTTTATCAGCACCTGATCAGCAGAAGCCTGAAGACTCTCAAAGGCTGTTTTGTCTTCGCTCTACTTGAAACTCCCTGAACCCACAGATTACCTTCCAGCCGTGCGTATTTGTTTACCGCGGCCTGAATTTGCAAGTCTTTATGGCAGGCGGCTGTCTCTGTTGAGAAGGGATTTTCACACAGTTTATCAATGCCAAAGAAGCCTTAGTCACCAGTAATCCAGGTGTTTGTTTAAACAACTGCTTGGTTTATTTGCTCAGTCAGGGGTCGGAACAAATGAAATCAGTGTGTTTAATAGGAGTGGTTTGATCTTATCATTTAATTCACACTGGTGAGATGCTGTCAAAGCCATATTCAACACATTTACTGACAAAACAAGTTCAATATTACATTGTTTCTTAAATAAATGCATATCATTTCTGTTACCTTCTTAAGAGCTTAAATGCTAAAACTACTTATGTTTCAGCATTTAAGCTGTTTTAGTTCATACCTGCCATCAAATCTTAGGAGTCTGATCAACCAGAAATAACATTCAGCTGCCATTGTTGGATTTTGTCATTTGCATTCTTTAGCTAAAGCCACAATTTGCAGAAAGGTTACAAAGGATTAAAATGATGCAATTGTACAATATAGTCAGGAGAATGATGCAAAGATTGCCCACTAAAAGCATTGCCCAATAATAATAAAAAACATGGGACAACAGTGACATTATTAAAAAGACAAGATAGAAGGTAGGCTGGCAAGAGGCAAACAGTAATATTAAAAGAATTCAGCCAAGCGCTTGTTGTATTCAACACTGCTGGACTAAGTAGTAGTACTCTGTGGCAGAACAGCTGTATTTCAAACAAAACATTCAGATGTAGCTAGAATCTTCCAAAGGTCTGAGGGAGAATATGTTGTGCTCTGATGAAACCCAACGTACCCTTTGTCCTATTCCGAAAGGTGCTTTTGACACACCTGCAATGCTGTTTTTTACCAAAAGAATCTGTTTACTTACAATGAAACACGGTGATGGCAGTATCATGGGCTGGGATTACTTTTGTAATTTGACCGAAAACCTTCATGTTTCTTCTTAGAAAGCTGAAAGCGAATAACGACTTTATTTTTTTTAGCATGACAGTGAGCTAAGCTTTCAGCATACAGCCAGGAGTTTTGATTTCTAGAAAATAAAGCTCCTAAAAAAACAAGTACAACTGTTTATTTCTCACAGGTCAAGAAGAAAAGATGAAGAAGGGTCCAGTCTAGAGCTTTATGACCTGGTTTTATTTTGAAATGGGAATTTAGAAAGGGAAAATGGAAGAAAAATTTAATATAAAAAGAACTGAAAGTCTTGGAAATCACCGGGACATTCAACATACTGGGCCTGAACATCATGGGTGAAACACACACTGAGTCGGACGAGTCTATTTACTTTGTGTACTCTGTTGTCGGTGCGTATTCTACTCAGGTAGACCCACCTCTGCCACGGCTGGGGTGTTTGGGATGACCTGCTGCTTTTTCACTTTTTACCGCACTTTTTTCTTCAACTCAATTTTCCATTAATATGCTTAAATACAGCACCCTTTACAGCCAGCTTCTTTACACTGACCTTTTGTGGCTTACTTTTCTTGTGGAGGGTGTCAGTGGACAGTCAGCTGTACCCCCCATGGTTGTATAGGCCACATCATAACATTTGCTTTAAAAAGTCCTTTTTCATCGGTCTTAAATAAACTTGTTTTTTGAGAAACTGAATTTTTGTATTTTATTGAATGTCAAACTGTCGAAATAAAATGAAATAAACTCTTTGAATATATCATATATGTGCAATGAGCCTAAAAGATATATACATTTTTGAATTACTGAAATAAACTTTTTGATTATGTTCTAATTTATTGAGATTCAAATAAAACACATAAATTTGCCTTTTATTTTTTTTCATGAATGGAAAATAAAACAATGGATGAGCTGTTGTAAATGCTGCTCTTCACCCTTTCCACACCTCTTCTGCTTAGAATAAATTTACTGCTCATAACAAACTCTACATGACGATTTCATTTTTTGAAAAGGACTAATAAACACCAAAGGGATGCTTTCCTCTTTTCTAACTCTTTTTTTTTTTTTTTTCAATCTGCCAGATTAAAAAAGGATGTTTGACATATGTTGCTCTGTCCAGCTTCTAAGGTTTCACAGCTGCAGAGGCTTTCTTGTCCTCTCATGTTTCAGTACTGACATATTTCTGAGGAAGAGGAAGAAAAGAGGGGATTTTTATTTTCTGTGGTGGGTATATTAGAAGTAAACACCAGGAAGGATGAGGGAGTAGAGAGCAGCAAAGCTCGTTGGAAGTATTCCCAGTCCTCCGCACCATCGATCTGAGACCACACAGCCGCAAAAAGTTCCAAAACAGCTTGGATACAGAGGATAAAGTAGGAGTATATGGTGCCTTTCAAGGCAGGGCTGTTAACACAATAGTCTGCTCAAGCCACTGAATCTTCTCACTCGCATTTAAAAAAAACAATAATGGGGATGCAATCTTTTTAAAAATAACACATCTACTCAGATTACTCACCTCTCCTGGTTTCAAGTGTCATTTAACAACCAGACATGAGTTCCATCTGATTTGGAAGCAATTAAGAGAGAGCTCCTCCAGGCATAAACAAAGGCAGGAGAGGCGACGCTGGTAAGCTGAGAGGCTTCTCAAGGATTCCTGAAAGAAGAAACTGTGACTATGTTAACAGCAACAGATGGAAGATTTAGGGAGCACATTCACCTCCAGGCAGTCGGAAACTTTCCTACATGTAAACCGTTTAACAAAGAATTTAACGGGATGGCCGAAAAGACACGAGCAGCTCTCTGGAACGAAACTCAGGCCTCTCCATCACCAACACACTCCGACGATGAGTGCTGGCTGACCGCAGGATCTTGGCCTGCCTCCCAGCCAGCCCCGCTAATTAGTCCTCTCTCTTCTGAGTTAATTGGCTGATAAAAAATGAGGATGGCCTCTTCACCCGGCCCAGAGTGTTGTGCCACCAGATGGCAGCGAGGAGGATTATGCTGGCTTATGAGGCATGGTGACACTCGGCGAGCAACACTCCTCCACTATTAGTTTCCCTGTCAAGAGGGTCGCCTCTGCTGCGTCGCTCGGGTTTGTTAGTGGGAGAAGCTTCAGCCTGAGGTTGACTTCCAGTAATGTGTTCCTCATTAAATGCCTTGGTGCAAATTAACAAGAAGATCGTTCATTTGAGCAGACGTTGGGGTCTGGGTAATATCAGTGTCACATGTTACAGAAAAATTACAAAAATCTTTTTCTTTTTGGTTTTTTTTTTCTTTACTGTTGGGATTATGGATTAGAGATTTGAGGCTTGCATGAAAAATACTCCTGACAAAAGGCCAAGCTTTGAATTCAGTTAGGTCAAAAATAAATTAGACTTGATGAAATGCCCAGGTGGCTAAAATACAACACAGTATTAATTCAACTTCAGTGTTTTGCCGTGCAAATGTCTTGAGCCACGCTTCACTTATTTTTCTGCTCACAGACACACCTTGCTTCCTATGCTGGAGCATCAAAAACACCATAAACAACCATTCTCAAAACCCTTTATTTCTTTGTCAAGACTCTTGAAGGAGTTCAGTGTTTTATTTCATTTATGTTCCCTATCATTGTTTGCTGTGTTGTCTTACAGCAAGAAGGTCCTGAGTTTAATTCCCAGCCAGGGACATAGTGGCTCTTGATGCTCTAGAATGAATTTTGCTTGACAATACTTTCAAAGCTTCGGTTATCCCGGATGCACCTTTTCCCTATCACACTTTTTCCTTCCATCCAACGTTCTATGAATGGACTTGGTTACAGCACTCTGTAAACAACCAGCTTCTACAGCAATGACCTTTTTGTGGCTCACCTTGTGGGGGTTGTCAATGACTGTCTTCTGGACATCTGTCAAGTTAGCGGTTTTCCCTGTGATTGTGTAGCCTATGACCCAGACTGAGAGACCATTTAGAGCACAGGTGTCAAACTCCAGTCCTTGAGGGCCGCTGTCCTGTAACGTTTAGATGTGTCTCTCCTTAAATTCAATTCAATTCAGTTTTATTTATATAGCGCCAATTCACAACACATGTTGTCTCAAGGCACTTCACAACAGTCAGGTTCATACATTTCAATTAATACTAACAATTGAACAGTGCAGTCAGAGTTAGTTATTTATTCAAATTAGATAAAAAGTTTTTCTATCTAAGGAAACCCAGCAGATTGCATCCAGTCAGTGACTTGTAGCATTCACTCCTCCTGGATGAGCATGTAGAGACAGTGGACAGTCACTGGCGTTGACTTTGCAGCAATCCCTCATACTGAGCATGCATGTAGCGACAGTGGAGAGGAAAAACTCCCTTTTAACAGGAAGAAACCTCCAGCAGAACCAGAACCAGGCTCAGTGTGAGCGGCCATCTGCCACGACCGACTGGGGGTTTGAGAGAACAGAGCAGAGACACAAAGAGAACACAGAAGCACTGATCCAGGAGTACTTTCTATGGGAAGGAAAAGTAAATGTTAATGAATGTAGCTCTGAAAGAGAGCACATAAAGTTTGTTACAGTTAAGCTCAGTCAATCGCCATGTCGAGAGAAAGGGTTAAACACTGAAAGACAGGGCCATGTGGATCATCGGTAGAGGGTGAGCATTAAGTTGTTGGCAGCAGAAGCTCAGACGATTCCCCTCTCCAGAAAGGTGTCACAGGTAGACACAGAGTCAGGCCAGGTGTAGCTTCTAGGAAGAGAAAAGAGAGAACAAAGTTAAAAGCTGAAATAACAGCCAATAATGCAAAATTGGAGAGTAGTGTGAGAACGTAGTGAAGAGGGTGAAAGTGGTCGTTATGTCCTCCAGCAACCTAAGCCTATAGCAGCATAACTACACAGATAGTTTCAGTTCAGATTATTTAGTTAAACGGCGCTTATTTACAACAATGTCATCTCAAGGCACCTCACAAAGGGTCCCACTGATGGTCATTGTTATACTGAAAACCACAAGGATTGAGATACCTCTCTCTGTCAGACTGATTATAACCATTGGAAAAGAGAAGGGGTCATACAGGTAGCAGAAATGGAGGGTGTGTTTGCACCTCAACCATAACTGAGCCGGTTTAGGCTAAACCTGAATCCCCCTTACTCCAACCAACAGGGAGGGAAGAAGGCTCCCTCCCTGGTAAACTAAGCCACTGTAACTATAAGCTTTATCAAAAAGGAAAGTTTTAAGCCTAGCCTTGAAAGTAGACAGGGTGTCTGCCTCACGGACTAAAACTGGGAGCTGGTTCTACAGGAGAGGAGCCTGATAACTAAAGGATCTGCCTCCCATTCTACTTCTAGAGACTCTAGGAACCACCAGTAAACCTGCAGTCTGAGAACAAAGTGCTCTGTTAGGAACATATGGACCAATCAGATCTCTGATGTATGATGGAGCTAGATCATTAAGGGCTTTATATGTGAGGAGGAGAATTTTAAATTCTATTCTGGATTTAACAGGGAGCCAATGAAGGGAAGCTAAAATAGGAGAAATATGATCTCTCTTTTTAATTTTCATCAGAACTCTTGCTGCAGCATTTTGAATCAGCTGAAGGCTTTTAACTGCATTTTGTGGACATCCTGATAGTAAAGAATTACAATAGTCCAGCCTTGAAGTAACAAATGCATGGACTAGTTTTTCAGTAAAATCTACATTTAAATAAGAATCAGTAAACGGACAAATACATTGGCTGAATTGCACTGTAAAATTAGCTAACTGTGAAAAGAATGAATCAGATGTGAAAGGGGCGCCAGTGTCGTCAGAGGGGAAAGATTTTATAGAAAAGTGGAATAAATCACTTTTGAATCAAATCACAGATATATTGGGATTTATTTAAATGTTGTGCATTTTTTGCACAATACTGCAACTCTGTTATTTGTACCCCTTGAACGTTACAGTCCCATTAGAGGACGTATATGTGTAACACATTTTATTTGTAAAACAAACAAGATTTTTTCTTCTACTTTATAAATATAGACTACTTTGAGTTGATTTGTGACAAAACTTTTGGTTGTAATGTGACAACGTATGAATAAAGTTTCACACGTCTCTTACCGTTTCCTGTACAGGGGATGCCAAGAATAAATATGAAGGATGAAAAGTAGAAGTCTCTCAGCAACTTGTGTGAACTAAAACAATATTTAACAGAGGCAAGCAAAACTGAAAATAAAACGAAGAATAGAAAGTCCTAATTGTTATTATCTTATTAAAAGAGTAAAATGAACTGGAGTTTATGACACATGATTTTTTTGTTTTTCGCTTTCTTTTTTATCCTCAATTATAAAGTTACAATCAGATAATAATTTACAAAGGCGGATGACTCCGGTTATGAATGGGTGCTTTCCTCCAAGTCCCGCCCTTTCCGTTCTCACACACGGACCAATCAGCGGCGCCGCTTCCCCTCGGTGGGACGTCACGTCAGCTGGCGTCGTGTCGGGATTGGAATGTTAGCGACCAACAATCGGAACAACTGAGCACTCGGTAATTGGACTCTCAGACCGAGGAACCCTACCGTTTCCCCCCAACATTTCCCCAGCTATTCCTCCACTTTCAGGCTGCCGCTCGCTTCCCTCTCCTCGGCCGGATAACTTCGCCTGTTCCGCTGCTCTCTTCCGATGAGGTTTTCTGATATTTCTGAGGGAAATAGCGGAGGTGAGAAATGCAGGGATTTGTCAGGTTACAGTTGGACCGCTGAAGCGTCTCCCGGTGTTTTCGGTTCTTCCTAACCAGTGAGCATGGAGCGATAAAAGGACTACATCCACCCCGAAAGGCGTTCACATTGCCGTGTTTTTTTCCCCGCGGTGTTTAACATCCTACCCGGGTTGTACCTTCACGTCTGGGAGAGCCTCGGGGACCCCAGTCGCTCTTTCCCCCGTGGAGCTCTAGTCTCGTAAGACCAACCTGGATGAGGGGAAGCGGCCGCAGCTCAGAGGCTCCGGACAGGTCCTTGTAGGTGCGTTGTTGGATGTGGTCAAAACTCCACAAAAGCGGTCAAAAATCGCCCACATGCGCTGGATCATTCGCCGGATTTCGGAGCACAACACGCAGAAGGGGGGTTGGGGATGGAGCGATGCAGCCGGGGCTGGTGAGAGCCTAACTTGGGGCCACTTTAGCTTTGTTATTCCTGAGCAACTCGCCTCTGTTCCCGGGACACATGCAGGCCAAAAAACGCTACCTGATCCTGCTGTCCGCCGGAGCGAGCCTGGCGCTGCTCTTTTACCTCGGAGGGGTTGAGCTTCCAGCAGCCAGGAGGAGCCGGCAGGACCGCAGCAGGAACGGGTACCGGCCCGAGCAGCCGTGGCCCCACTACTCGGACCCTTTACACGCATTCATGACCTGGGATCAGACGGACACCGAGGATTACAACCTGCACATATCTCCGAGGCAGAAACGGGACGTGAACCGGAGCGTTTACAGAGGCAAGAGGTGCCGCATGGATTCCTGTTTTGATTTCTCTCTGTGTCAGAAGAACGGCTTCAAAGTTTATGTTTACCCCCAGCAGAAGGGGGAGAAGATCTCTGAAAGCTACCAGAACATCTTATCCACTATCGAGGGCTCCAGGTTTTACACCTCAGACCCGGAGCAGGCGTGTCTGTTCGTCCTGAGTCTGGACACTCTGGATCGGGACCAGCTGTCCCCTCAGTACGTCCACAACCTAAAGACAAAGGTCCAGAGCCTGCCTTTGTGGAACGACGGCAGGAACCACCTCATATTCAACCTGTACTCCGGCACCTGGCCAGATTACACGGAGGATCTGGGCTTTGAAATCGGCCAGGCCATGCTGGCCAAGGCCAGCATCGGCGCGGAGAACTTCAGGCCCAACTTTGACGTGTCCATCCCGCTCTTCTCCAAGGAGCACCCTCGGACCGGAGGAGAGAGGGGTTTCCTGAAGTACAATACCATCCCGCCTTTCAGAAAGTACATGCTGGTGTTCAAGGGGAAGCGTTACCTGACCGGGATCGGCTCGGACACCCGGAATGCCTTATACCACGTCCACAACGGGGAGGACGTGGTGCTGCTCACCACCTGCAAGCACGGAAAGGACTGGCAGAAGCACAAAGACGCACGGTGTGACAAGGACAATGCAGAATATGACAAGTAAGATGGATTTCATGACTTTTAAAAGCATGCGTTTAAACCTTTGCGCAACTGTCGGTGTGTAAAAGTGCGCCTTTGCATCCGAAAGGCAGACCAGGTACTTAATGTTCGCAGCTCTCATTCCACTGCAAGCAAATGTCAGCCTTGGCCTGCAGAATAAAGGAGTTCTAGGCGTTTTCAGGTTATGCATCCAACTGTTTGCAGGGTGGGTCCAAGGTTGTGGGGCTCTCCAGAAGTTATGTGCATGGAGTCATGTATAGAGATGCATTTATCAGATGATTTGGGAAAGATTTTCTTATCTATGGTTTTCATAAAGTGTCCAGTTTCTCCTTAGGGACTAAAGGAAGATTTAAAAATGGCAATTATTTCCTGGTGTGGGCTGTCAGTAATTATTAATATTAGATGACATCACCTCAGTTATTTGAGAGAGGAGGGTAAAATATTCCAGAGTTAAGTGTGTTAGCATGGCTAGCATTAATGAAACGGCTGTCTCTGCATGTTTGTGTTTCTAGAGAATGTAGATTTGGCAGCGTAACTTTGAGATTGCTAAGATGCTGCCGAGATTTCCAAATCCAACATGTTCCTTAACAGACCATGGTTGAAGGTTGAGGGTAAAAATGGAGCACCTTGGTACAAAACCTTCAGCCTTCCTATTAACTGGTGAAAGTCTTGCTCTCTTTTGCTTTCTTGCATGCTGATTAAACCACAGACATGTCTTAACATGAAAAACGTCCTTTCTTTCGTTTGTTTAATCCACAGGTTTGATTTTCCTGATTGGTCCGTGTGGCTATTAAAGGCACTTGCTGGTCAGATGCCAATCAAGCTGAAACCTCTCAGGTTCTGGTCAACAGTTGATTTTTCAGTGTTTCTCAGTCCAGCAGCCACCACAGCAATCACTACAAACGTTCAGTTAAAAACAAAATTAGCTTCAAATTACACCCAGATCATGTCCATCTGTGAATTCCTGATGCATTTTAAAGGTATGATCATAACTAGAGGTGTATGGAAAGGTCAAACTATATCAATTTCAAATAGCTGGTATTTAAGTTCATTAATAAGCAATAAATCAAATTAGGTATCATCAATATAAAGTCAAACCAAATGGGCCAGATTTATTCAAAGCAGGATTTTATTCAGATTTTAAACAAAAGGGTTTTCCTAAAATTACCTGAATCTCAGAAGGGATCTGGATAGCTTTTCCAATAAAAATAATCTGATGAATATGTGGGACTAAGGTTGTTTATGATTTTTAAATTAATTGATCTCTCCTTTAAAATCAACTCTAAAATTTACCGTTATTCACAGCAGAGACTTTTAACTGGAATGATGTAAAGCTCTTTTTTTTTTTTTTTTCGTTCATCTGAATTTGGGAGTGTTGCTGCAATCTGTTCTGCTGGTAAGAAAAACACGTTTTATAGTATGTGCTTTGGACCAGGAGAGGGAAACAGTCAGGCTGTGGCAATGTGCAGGTGATAAAAACCATCGTTTGTAATATTTTTACTGTGTGGTGCGACATTTTCCTTGAAATATCTGTTGGCCTGACGGTTCATAGCTAGAGGGGAGCTGTGTGAGCTGCCTTCAGGGTAAAGGTGACAGATTAGAGACAGTTACTTTATTAATCCCAGGAGGGAAATTATTTGGCCACCGTAGCATATACCATGAATTGATGCAGAAATCATATATTTTACAAAGTTTACCCAATTTTCTTGCATAATTTATATAAGTGATTATACAGACCTGATTGTGAAACCTGCAGGTCATGGTCTCTCAGCATGACTGGTTTGCTCCCCTGGACATGTCCATGTCTCGCTCCCTCCTTTCCTTTCCTTTCCTTTCCTTTCCTTTCCTTTCCTTTATTCCCAAGCAGAAATCCACGTTCCCTGCTCCACTAACAGGGAGCACCGCAGCCTTTACAAAGATATGCATGGACACGTCTGATTTGCACCATGTATTTAGTGCAAATTAAGTGAAAGTCAACCGAGGCAACTCTCCCCTTTGACACTATCGTTAACGGACCTCATCCTCTCGTACTTGCAGGTTCCATGCTGTGCAGTTTATGTAAGGCTGTGGCGTGCAACACCTTGGATTGAATTATAAAGTGATTTGGTGCAAATAAATCAGTCATAAGAGGTGTTAATTACAACTTTAATTTGCAGGCGTTAGTGACATCGTTTCTATTTGGCCCCCAGGGACAGTCAATTACCTCTAATTTTGTCAAGGTGGTAATTAATGAACCCCCCAATCCCCCCCTCCGGGTTCAACAGCTGTAAAGGCACGGTATGTTTTAAAGAAGAGGGCGGTGTTGTCTCAGGTTCACAGGGTTGAACTTAACTGTCAGGTCGACTCCTTTGGGAGTGACAAAGGTTTGATTTCCTTTCGTCGGCATGCAAGGAGCCTGGGTGAACTGCAGGCATATGATAACATTTGTCAGCATTGTTTTCAGAGGGTGTGTTTGTGTCTAGCTGCTGCGCTGCGGAGGTTGAAGGCAAAGGCCAGCGAATAGAAAGTGAGCATCCAGACATATTTCAGTTCGCGCTGTCATAGAGCAGGGGAGACAGAAGCTGCTGGAGTTCTTGAACTCAGAGTGAACTCAAGAACCTCACAGACTGACTCGTAAAGTGGAAAAGAGCTGGAAAAAAAATTCACAAGCACACACTTGTCTTTCCATTCGTCACCCCTGTTCTCTTGCTCCTTCCACTGTCTCCGTCCCTCTGGATGCCCTGGGCTCGCTGTCACCTGGAGAGACATTTCATCCATTATCTGACATTCCAGGCGTTTCTGGATGTCCTACCTCTGCTCTGTGCGTTACCCTGTCTCTCAACCGATCAGACTTCTTCTGCGGATCATCTTCCGATCGGGTCATCGATCCAGCTGATAGCAGTAGCTCAGGGAAATCTGAGTCTTTGTTCCACTGTAGTGTGTTTTACAGCTGATTTACTTTGATCAATATCACTTCCTGTTAGTCGCTTCATTTCCAGCTTCAGAGCTATATTTGATTTCTGTTCAACCAAAAAAAAAAAAAACCTCAGAAAATCTATTTTAATTTTCTATGCAGCACAGATCTTGTTGAGTTTAAAGTTTGCTTTCTGTTCCCTTTCTGATCTCCTCTGTGGTTTAAACTTTTGCATGAAACACATTTTCTTTTTCAGAGCAGATTAAAATCTGTGCTCAGTTTGCAAATTAACTCTGGCAACAAAGTTCGACCCATAAATGAGAGTCTCTGCTCCTGTTATGATTTAGAACCCGGTTTAAAAATTAATCAAACTGATGCCTTTTTTCTTTTTAATCAACTCCAAAGCCCTGTGGGTGCCGACCCACGCTTCGCAGAAACCCTGACAGAGCCCCCTCAGGTAAATGGATTTACATGCAGTCAAACGAGTGATGCTTGCTGATGCCTCGGTTCCAGAGGCTTGGCGGGGAAACCGAGGATGCCTCACAGGGAAGCCGGGCTGCACAGGAATGCATATATGTGTCAGAGCGGCCTGGTGCACGGCCAAGGCAGGTCGAACAGCTGCAGACTGCAAGCACATACCTGGGAGCTTGTTTAATGTCATTGCATATCCAACTGCCAGCGTGTGTTCAGGCTCCTCTCTTCCTGAGGAATGCAACTGGAAGTAATGTCTCCCGCCCTCCAGTGCCCCACACACACACATAAACCCCACTACGCTACGTACATTTATCCGATTGATTTTCTTTGCTGTAATAGCCTTCAATTGGAGTCAATCCGGTCCACTTCCATAGCCGAGCACTGATGAAAGGGGCCCATTCACCGCTACATTATCCAGGGAGTTTTCGGGGCTGCTGACAATAATCCTTGGAGAGGACAGTGGAAGACTATTATGGGCTCTGCAATTGTAAAAAAAAGTATTTAAGTTGGCAAAAATCTTGCGGCTTGTGCTGACTGAACCTCTGTAACCAGAATACATTGTAAAGAGGATCATTTCTCCTTGTTTTTAGTGATTCCACAGGTGCACAACCATCCTTTCATACATTTTTGTTTTATATTTTATGTAAAAACTGTTGTACTGTGAAGCATGATATTTAAACTGAAAAATATACCATGAGAATCTCAAACCAGCCGATGCCTAGTCTGCAACGTTTGACATCTGGGCCCTATTTCATTATCTGAAAACGGTATTCATCCATTAATATCTCCTTCCATCCATTTGTGTCACCTTATCCATCCTTCAATCTGTCCACTAGTCCAGAGGTTCCCAAAGTGGGGGGGATCAGCACCATTGCAGGGGCGACGTGGTATAAATAACTGAAAAAAAAGAATGCTTGGACACTGCTAGCATAATGGACAGGTTTCTGGCGGGGCTCCCACAAAAACGTAAAAAAGAAGATGAAGAATCACCAAATTTGCTACCAAAACAACTTTCTTCCAAGCAAGCGCTCATCAAGCGCGTCTCTCCCAATGTGCAGTGGACAAACCACATGATACACCGCGAAGCACTGGCGTCTAAACAGCTAAGTTTCGAGCTTAATGAAGTAATGACCGATGTCATCGCCACGGTCAACTACATCAAAACACGACCTGTCAAAGCTCGGATTTTTTTGGCACTGTGTGAGGAAATGGGCTCTGAGTGCAAAGCCTTTCTGTTTCACAGCGAGTCCCGATGGTTGTCACGTGGGAAGACCCTGCTGTCCAGGGTCTTTGAGCTGCGAGATGAGATCCGCATCTTTTTGAAGGAAGAAGGCTGTGGACTTGCCCACAAATTTTCCTGTAACAAGTTCCTAATGAAACTTGCATACCTCAGTGACATATTTTTAAAGCTGAATGACCTTAATTTGCAGATGCATGGCACAAACACACACCTCCCACATCTGGCAGATAAAATCACATCATTCATCATAAAACGTGAGATTTGGCAGCAGCGACTGAAAAACGGTAATGTGGACTCATTTGAGAACTTGAAATTATTCATTGAAGACAACAAGCTGCAGAACACAGTGATCTCATGCATGCGAGCACACATCTCTGTCCTTCAGAAACATTTCCTGAGATATTTCCTGGTGCAGGATTCCAAAGAATATGACTGGATCTGTGATTCCTTCAGTGTAAAACTACCTACAAACTTCAGCACATCAGAGGAGGAACAGTTCATTGATGTCACCTCTAATTCAACAATGCGGCTACAGTTTAAGTCAAAGACACTGGCTGCATTTTGGACTGGAGTGGAGAAAGATTATCCACTGCTAGGTAAGAGAGCCCTGGCCATACTTCTCCCTTTTGCCACATCCTACCTTTGTGAGACAGGTTTTTCTGCTTTGGCCTCAATCAAGACAAAATACAGATCAAAGCTGGACATTGAAAACGAACTTCGAGTGGCAATCTCACATCTGCAACCCAGATTTGAGTAGATCACAAGAAACCTTATTTTTCCTCTCAGGGAGGACTTTGTGTTTTACACCATTTTACACATTTTTGAAAAACGGGTTAATAGCAATGTTGAATATTGTTATTCTGTAAAACATTTTACATTTGAAATATTTACACTGTAAAAGTAAAATGGTTGGTTGTTTTTTTACTTGAATGACTGTAGATTATTTTATTGCAACCTGTAATTTACTGCAGTTTACTGAGTTGTGAAATAAATTGCAATAGAGTTTGAAAACAAAATACGTGTGTCTGGTTGGAGGGTCAATGTGTGCTGGGCTGGGGAGCAGCTAAATTTCCCTATGAATCAAAGGGAGGCCCAAGAGAAAAAGTTTGGGAACCACTGCACTAGTCCATCCTTTTCTCCTACCTTTTTTTTGTTAATCTGTGTTCATCTTTCCTTAAAACCATCCCTCTATTCAGCTGTTTGTCCATCCAGTCAACATTTCTCTCCATTCTTGTGTCTATCTTTTCTATCCATTTGTCCTCCCATCTGTCAGTCTGTCCCTTAATCCATCGTTCTGCTCGTCCATCCAGTTGTTAATTGATCTGGCCATCTATTTATAATTTCCTCCATTATTCTGTCCATCTGTCCAAATGTTTAGTCTTGCATCCATCCGTCCATCCATTCATCAGTTTGTCCACTCATGCATCCATGCATTTGTCCATTCATCAGTTTGTCCCTCCTTCCTGTCTTGGGTTTCCATTTCCTTTATTTAAAGCCTGACCACAAACTCATACCGGACTTTTTGTATTTAAACTTTAAAAATAGGCTTAAAGAGAGTCCGGAAAAGTAGGAAAATTTAACATGAAAATCTGCAGGAACCCTTCAGCTGTGCATGTGCGGTTGGAGCTCCATGTCCTTTTGGCAAGCAGATTATCCTGCAGAAATCAGAAATGCAAGCTCATCTAATATCCCAAGTCGCTTCATTATTTCGATGGAGTGTGCCATCAAAGTCTGACAGGACATTTCTGTGGCTTAGCAGCTGCGTCATTCCCCCATTTAATGCTTAACCAGCTTTGTTGACTCGTATTGACTTTGTACTTTAGCTACTTCCCGGGCCGCCGCTGCTCAAGGTCACCCGGGGAGTTGGAAAACGTAAAGGAAATCAAGAGGAGCGAATGAAAGATGAATAGAAATTTGAGAGGAGACACTGAAGCTGTTTGTGGAGGCCTCTGCTTTGAAGGAATGAGTGGGTTGGAATGATGGTAATCCATGTTAGATGTTGGGAATATTTATCTTGTTGTGGAGTTTATTTTTTGTCATTTAACTGACAGGAGCACCAACCAATCACATACCTGTGTGGGATCAGCAGATAGCGAGTGACAGGGAATAATAAGAAGCCTCTCACACTCCTTCTTTGTTCTTTCCCACACTCCTCCTTCCCACTCTGATGTATGATGATCTGGCTCTAAAACATCGCCATGTTTCCCTTTCTCTGACACAGTCGGTGTGGACAGAAACTCAGCAGAACAAGAGCTGGTCGTAGCCACAGCGAGGCACCCCCCACTCCCTCCCTTATCTCGGTGAAACACTGTTATTATGAGTGGGAACAGCCGCTCTCACGTGAATGTCAGCGTGCCGACTGTGGACTCCTGTTGGAGATTTGTAAGTGGCTGAGTGGCAAGCAAACAAACATTTGTGCTGCTGCAGGAGAGGGTGTCACACATCTCAGGTTGCCATTGTTTGTTTTTTCTGTGCTCAGATTAATAAATCATGAATATTTCATTATTGCCTGCTCTCTCCCTGATAAAGCACCCAGCTTGTGATGGAGAATGCTAATGATGCTCAGGATTATTAGTTAGAATGCAGTGCAGCGTAATTGGTGCTCTTTGATATTTTGGTGTGTGCATGTGTGTAAGAGGCAGATTTAGGCCTAAAACTACACAAAACCTCTGTTTGTTATTCCATCTTATCAGGCTGCTTAACCATTTCAAATCCCCCCTCTTGCAGCTTCTGATAGCTCTGCCTTGCCCTCAGCTCATTAAAGTCGAGTCAGCTGTGTGCTTCAGTGGTAATGTGTGGGGCAAGTCGGTGTGTCAGCGTAGTTCCTGACCCTGTTTGCCTCTCCAGCTGCAGGCTTTTAAGTCACCGGCATTTGTTTTCAGTTATTTTGTGTTCGTAAACCTGAAACTTAAATCTTAAATGCTATCACTGCAGGAAGGTGCTAAACGCTCTTGTCCATGTTGCAACTAGGGCTGGGCAGTTCTTGTTAAAATGTGGTCATTTTGAGATTTATTTATCAATGTGTGATTGCATTGCAGGAGGGGAAATTAAGCTGTGTTGATCAGTTATTGAGCCATATTAGTACAAAAATTGTTTAATAAGATTGTCCTGCTGGAGGTAGATGTAGAGTGTGATCATAAAGAGAAGGACATGGTCAGCAACAGTGTTCAGGTAGGCTGTGGTTGTTTACCACCACCAACCTGAACTGCTGCTATTGGGCAGGATGGATCCATGTCTTTATGTTGTTTACAGTAAATTCTGACTTGACCATCTGAATGTTACAGATTAAATTGAGAGTTATCTGCAGGCAAGCAGTTCCAATCTGTTGATGTCCAGTTCTGGTGTACCGTCTACTGCTGAAGCCCATCTTCAAGGTCCAACATGCTCTGCTTTCAAATAGAGATTATTTGAGCTGATGTTGCCCATCTCTCCTTCATCTTCCAGCCTGCTGCTCACTGGATATTTTCTTCCTCTGACTGTTCTTAGTTGACCCAAGAGATGGTTGTGCATTAAAATTCCAGCAGATCGGCAGTTTCTGGATTATTCACACCAGTTCATCTGCCACCAGCAACCATGAAACATTCAACGTCACTTAAATTTCCACATTCGGATACATAGCTTGAACTTCAGCAGTTGTCTTTACCACGTCTAGAATGCACTTGTGTTGCTGCCATGTGATTGGCTGGTTTGCTATTTGTGTTGAAGAGGCATACCTAATAAACTGGCTGATGATTGAATGAAACTTGTGCATTTCCACCTTTTTAAAAGAAGCAACAAATTTGCAAGTTAATGGCTTTTATTCCCCCAGACAAAAACAAATCCTGTTACTTTTCAAATGTCCGTCATCACAGCCAACCGTCAAGTCATCAGTCGCTTCTCGTCTCAGATCTGAGGTTTTTGTTGCAACTTGTTTTCATCTCATCAGGTTTTTCCTGTGTGCATCTGCTCATCCACCCATATCTGTGTGTGTTTGATCGCTCTGTGTCTGCAGACTCAGGCGTGTAAATACAAGCCTGCATGTGTGTGTTGGTCCGTGCACACATGATGGCCGGGGTCATGACCCCGCTGTCTGAGTGACGAGGACAAAGGCCCACTTTCTGACCCACATTCACTGACGGATTAACAGCACAGCCAAGCTGCCCCCCCCCAAACTCAGAGGTGGCGGCAGCAGCGGGAAGCAAGAGAGGGGAAGAACTAGGGTGAAGATATGGGGGGAAGGGGAGGTTTGGACACGGACTCAGTTCACAGTCTGTAAAGTCCAAGTGTACCACTATACTGCTGTTAGGCAATGGAGGTAAATCAGAAGAAGAGATACCTTCAAAATGGAAAATTGTTGGTGTTAACTGAAAAAAAAAAATCCTCTTTGCAGACAGAAATCAGCTGGAAATGGATGATTTATATGCTATAATTGCAGGAATAAGAATTCATGTCCCTCCCCCCAGGAATGTCAGGTAGTTTTTTTAAAGACTCAACTAATGAGCGAACTGGTATTAGAAGTTGTACCCTCCTCTTCCTTCTGTCACAGCTGAAGGCCTCTCATCCCTAACATGTGCTGATGTAAAGGTTTGCAGGCAGGGAAGTAAAGAGAGGAGCTGAGCAGTTTTTGGAAAGCTCTGACAGCTGAGAACAGAACGAGGGAAACGAACAAAAAGAACGTCTCTGTGTTCCTGTGAATTCAATTAAAGCAGACAGGTCTGTGACTGGCCGCAGCAGAAAATGATGATCAGAAAAGACTGATTGGTCCTCATTAAATGTTACTGCTGACAGCGGATGAGAGGAGGATGCTGGTGCTGCCTGCAGGTTGGAGAGTCTGAGTTCGGGTGTGGGCTTTTTCACCTTGTGGCATTCAGAGGTTGTATCTGAAGGAGTTTGCTTAAAAAACCCTTGAATAATCAACATTAGCAGTGTTACTATGAGAATTGGAACATGCCAGCAGTCTGTTTTGCACCTCTTTATGTTAAAACACTAGATTCCTTACTTGTTAAATGTGTTAAATGCTACACCGGCGTTGCTTAAATCTGTGCTGCAGTTGTCTTCTGCAAATTTCTTGTTTTTATAATAAAAATAAAGACAGGAGTAAAGCACCAATAAATCTCAGTGGTGGAAAGTGGTGATTTTTAATTCATTAGCTCTGTCCAGTGATCAGTAAGTCAGATATGGAAATCAGACATGTTCTTCATGTTCATTAAATGCATCAAACATGAGCTTCACAAAATTACCTCACATGCAAATATGACATTGTTGTTGAGTATTAGTCAGTCAAGTTACCTCACGTTTTGGCTCTTCTTTCTTTCCTCATAAAGCTCTCAGCTTTATCGTCTCGGTCACTAAAATCTACATGAGGTGTGAGAAGCAGATACTTTATTTTACTGTAATGGGCTCCCATATACTCAACCAAGCAGCCCTTTGCACATTGATCTTGCAGTTCAATATATGGCGCGGCTTTAATCGTAACTATACATGTTTCAACATTGTGTTAGTCACACATTTCTGCCAAGTTTGGGGTGATTTTATTTATGTGTTATGCTATAAGTGCTGTAAAGCAAGAAAAATCTGATTTCAGTTTCCATTAAGTTATTTACTATGGTTATTATGATGTATTTTTGGCATTTAAAAAAACTGCATATTTTAGTTAAATATTTTCCTCATGTTTGGGGTGATTCTTATGTTTTTTACTGTAACCACTGTAAGATAAGCTTTTCATTGGTCTTTTTTCGCTGTTTTCCTGGGGCATTTCAAGCTTGTTCTGGTTCTGCAGTAAATGGACTGCTGTGTTCTGATTAGATGTACATGAATTGACTATTTTTGAAGCAAGGAAACAAATATTGCTCTTGTACCATTTGAAGTTAACAGATTTTATGAGCTCTGATGGAGATTAAACTGAAACAGAAAGCAGAAATAACTCCAACTCATCTCCGGCCCGCTCTGAGATTCATGCCTTTGCTCTTTGCTTTACAGGTCCTTCTCAAAAAATTAGCATATTGTGATAAAGTAAATTATTTTCCATAATGTCATGATGAAAATTTAACATTCATATATTTTAGATTCATTGCACACTAACTGAAATATTTCAGGTCTTTTATTGTCTTAATACGGATGATTTTGGCATACAGCTCATGAAAACCCAAAATTCCTATCTCACAAAATTAGCATATCATTAAAAGGGTCTCTAAACGAGCTATGAACCTTATCATCTGAATCAAAGAGTTAACTCTAAACACCTGCAAAATATTCCTGAGGCCTTTAAAACTCCCAGCCTGGTTCATCACTCAAAACCCCAATCATGGGTAAGACTGCTGACCTGACTGCTGTCCAGAAGGCCACTATTGACACCCTCAAGCAAGAGGGTAAGACACAGAAAGACATTTCTGAACGAATAGGCTGTTCCCAGAGTGCTGTATCAAGGCACCTCAGTGGGAAGTCTGGGAAGGAAAATGTGTGGCAGAAAACGCTGCACAACGAGAAGAGGTGACCGGACCCTGAGGAAGATTGTGGAGAAGGGCCGATTCCAGACCTTGGGGGACCTGCGGAAGCAGTGGACTGAGTCTGGAGTAGAAACATCCAGAGCCACCGTGCACAGGCGTGTGCAGGAAATGGGCTACAGGTGCCGCATTCCCCAGACCTGGGCTACAGAGAAGCAGCACTGGACTGTTGCTCAGTGGTCCAAAGTACTTTTTTCGAATGAAAGCAAATTCTGCATGTCATTCAGAAATCAAGGTGCCAGAGTCTGGAGGAAGACTGGGGAGAAGGAAATGCCAAAATGCCAGAAGTCCAGTGTCAAGTACCCACAGTCAGTGATGGTCTGGGGTGCCGTGTCAGCTGCTGGTGTTGGTCCACTGTGTTTTATCAAGGGCAGGGTCAATGCAGCTAGCTATCAGGAGATTTTGGAGCACTTCATGCTTCCATCTGCTGAAAAGCTTTATGGAGATGAAGATTTCATTTTCAGCATGACCTGGCACCTGCTCACAGTGCCAAAACCACTGGTAAATGGTTTACTGACCATGGTATCACTGTGCTCAATTGGCCTGCCAACTCTCCTGACCTGAACCCCATAGAGAATCTGTGGGATATTGTGAAGAGAACGTTGAGAGACTCAAGACCCAACACTCTGGATGAGCTAAAGGCCGCTATCGAAGCATCCTGGGCCTCCATAAGACCTCAGCAGTGCCACAGGCTGATTGCCTCCATGCCACGCCGCATTGAAGCAGTCATTTCTGCAAAAGGATTCCCGACCAAGTATTGAGTGCATAACTGTACATGATTATTTGAAGGTTGACGTTTTTTGTATTAAAAACACTTTTCTTTTATTGGTCGGATGAAATATGCTAATTTTGTGAGATAGGAATTTTGGGTTTTCATGAGCTGTATGCCAAAATCATCCGTATTAAGACAATAAAAGACCTGAAATATTTCAGTTAGTGTGCAATGAATCTAAAATATATGAATGTTACATTTTCATCATGACATTATGGAAAATAATGAACTTTATCACAATATGCTAATTGTTTGAGAAGGACCTGTATATGAGGTGAACCTGGGTTTTATTGGGAGTAAATGAGGCTCTAGTTATATGGTTGTTATCTTTTCGCTGCTGAATGGTGAAGTGCAGAGTGTGTCAGAGGTCATTGTATGCATGTCTCTGTTGGAATGGGTTGCTTGGTGTTGCTGCTGGTGGTCTCATTGCCTTTGGGGATTTGTGTCATCCTGAATGACCCTGCAGCCGCTGAGTTGGGGAGCAAATGAGCCCATTTTTCTCAGAAACCATCCTGCATCTGTGATGGCCTTCTATGAACATTTCTGCCTAATCAAAGGCACGCCGATCAGAAACATGGTTTACCCCCATTCCTGAGTTCCAGGTCTCCCTCGGGAGCTTTGCAGCAGCTCAGCAGTAGAAACGAAGGGAGGGTGGGGGGTTGTCGGTAGTTTTTATTGCCTTGCAGAATAGCAGCTTTTATAGCCCCGAGAGGCCGTTTAGCAAACGCCTACCAACAGGCACATCAATAGGACAGAGAGGATCATTTGACACCAACTTGAACGCTGATCTCCTTCCTTCACAAGGATGAAAACAAACACTTAGCCCTGCCGCTGGCATTCATATTTAAATAGTAATTGGCAATAGGAGGAAATCTAAACAAGGACAGAGAGGAAGAGGGAGTCGGGGGTGGAAGAGGGCAATGGCTTAAAAAGCATTATGTCACAGAAGAATGTGTGCATGGCACAGAGTTTAAGGGGCCAAGGCTTGAGGAGAGAAAGAGGGTTTTGTTGGAGCAGATCTGGCCGGCAGGTGGAAGGACTCTCTGCCCCGTCTGGTTCTCTCTGCTTTATGGGCTGGTTTGACTTCCACCTTCAGGGTGTAAAAGTTGTCCCCAAAGGGGTCCCATTGTCCTAAAGTTTGTTCACTTTCCAGAGCTTTTGCCTCCCCCATATGGGTCACATCGAACAATCCCTCATCGTTTACTCCTCCGCCGCTCCTGGCAACAATGGTGCTCCAAGCCTTCGTCGGCCCGCATCTGCTCTGCCAAATTCCACAACCCTTAAGAGATAAGCAGCAAAGCCTAAAGTAACGAGGAGGAAGAAGGAGGTGGTGGTTATGAAGGAAGAAAGCATTTGGTGTCACCAAGGAGAGTCCTGGTACGTGCGCAGCGTGGTTGTACGATTGACTGGAGAGAGCTGGAACAGAATCGGGCTTATTGCTGTTTTCTTAGTTTTATTAGCGGTTCGTTTGCTGCTGCTTTGTGGAGTTTAGCAGGAGCTTCTCCTTCTTTTTTTAATACAACAAAGTGCAGTAAATGGTTGTGATGCTGTTTTTTTTTTTTATTAACACCCACACTCCTTTTCAGTTTCCACCCATCTTCTCCTTTCTTTGCTTCTTTTGATTTGCAATTATTCTCTTGTGCAGTCATGATTCTGTCTTGGAAGCTCAAATGTTCTAGATAGTTACATATACCTGGAAGTTTGACACAATTTGTCACTTTAAAACCAGAGAAGTGGTAGCATCATGCTCTAGGAAGGCTCTTCTAAGCAGGGACAGGGAAGCTGGTTGTGGTATTGAGTCAGGGGGCTTGAAAAACAAATGCACCACACATTTGTGTTAAAAATGAAACCCTTGAATCACTGTTTACTTTAAACTAATGTGCTCGTGGTTGTAATGTGACAGGTGTATGAATATTTAGCATTTTGCAAGGTACGGATATTTAATTCCACATGTATGTGGGCATTAGTCCTCATGATCGTAGTTGTGTACCCAGAAGCATAAAAATATTGTTTATAGGTGAAATTTTCCACCATAGAGGCAGACTCAGGTGGTTTTTCTCCCTGCTTCTCACTTTCTTTGGATGTACAATTGAGTCTTTAAGATGCTTTTCCTTCACATTGGGGCTTTTTTTTTTTGCATCCTGAGTCGTATCGTCTGCCTCACCGCCTCCCTGCCCATGGCAGCAAATTAAAAACATGTAAAAGGAGAAGAAACCCGGGCGAGTTCACCCAGAGATGCTTTCAAGAATCTGAGCCTTGGAAATAAAGACAGAATAGAGAAGTGGAAAGCTGAAGTGGGGGAGTGAAAAGAAGATTCATAACGAAGAGTGCAGTTCAACAGGCTTTATTTTTTTCTGTGAGGATAAAACGAAGAGCTTATTTCCCTGGAAAGTTGTGGCATGACAGCACGTTGTTTTCAAAGCTTGTGCGTCTTGTTTGCCAGCTTTCTCGGTAACTCGTGTGGCGGCGGCGTTCTCCGGCTGTCTGAAGTGAGACAGGTGAGGGGCAGCGAGGGGTGGTTCTGATCCTTGTACACGGCTTGAGTCCTACAGTAAGATGGGGATGCTGGCTGCAGAGGGATAAGACGGCAAAGTGAGAAAGCTGGGATTCATTATTTAAATCTGTAACAGCCTCCAGTTTGATGCTGCAAATGTTGGATTATAAATCCAAAATAAGGAAGCCAAATGTATTTGTGATGTTGGACCACACAAATAAACATTCATTTGCATTTAATGTCTTGTCCTTTTTTTACCATCCAATAAATTTTGATAGACTTAACTAATCTCGGTAAATACTAAAAGTAGTTTTTAAATAATGGTTTAAGTTAAGTGAAATAACTGCCAGCAAGTCTTTACGTCCCTGGAGGACATTTGTCCCACTGTTCTTTGCAGAACAGTTTTAGTTCTGCCATTGCAAGGTTTGCAGCATAAACGCCTGTATGCATGAATTTAGACATGGTTTAACCATTCCAGGGTGATCATCTTCAGGCTGTAAGATTATTTCAGCTCAATCTAATGTGATGGGGACGACCACAGCATCTGAGTCGGGGACAGCACTGTAGATATTTTGTCTTATTTTATATATTTACTTTTGGTTGGGCAGTTGTTTTGCCTCGACCTGGAACTGCTGAAGGGTTGAGCTAACATTGCTCCACAGCTGCTTTTATAACGACAGCAGCATCTTTTGCTCGCCATTAACTAGTCTGTAACTAAACCTCATCACACACACCAGCAGGTAAAATGAGCTTCTGTTGAAGGCTGGGTGGGATATGCCTCTGAGATGAAGCCAAATCTCCGTCATCCAGAGGGTGCTCGGAGTAAAGCCACCGCTCCTCCTCATGGAAAGTAGGCATCTGATTCAGATGCATCCTGTCGCCTCCTTTCTGTGGCACGTCCCACTGAGAGGAGACAACCAAGGTCGACCCTGAATTCGCTGGTGGGAGTAGATGTCCTTTCTGCCCTGGGAACAGTTTGGGATCCCCCATAATGCCACTGGGGAAGTAGGTTTCTGTACTGGTTTTCTTCTCTGCCCCCCATCTCTGATGCATGGAGCACAATGGATGGACGGTACCTTTTTTAAGGCAAAGTTTAAAAGGTTAATTTACACAGTTCAATTAAGAAGCTCTGTAGGAAGAACTAAAAAGCGTATTTACTAGAGTATTATCATACCTGCTTACTGTGTTTCCTGGATTCTGCTTCTGTTCTGTTGAGTACATGGTGTAGGACCCGGGCCTGGTTCTGAGCCAATTAGCTTGAGCAGCTTTTTTCTTTGATATTTTAGTGTAACTGTATCATTACATTTAAATTGAATGCGTAAATATAAAATATGGGGTTGGTTTGTTGAAAAGGTGCTGTTTGAGTCAAAACGGGCCTGAACCCACTCGCCATCTTTCCAACGTATATTTTAGGACTCTCAAACTACTGATTTTAAAAATATTCCAGCTAAGGTTCCAAATGCCGGTTTTTGCCAACCTGCATGTATTTCAGATGTTCCTCTTACCACTTTTGTAGCTGTGACATTTTTGTACGAATGTCGCTTCCTTTTGGTGCCCCTTGAATGAGTCCTGGTGGCTGCGAGCAGCTTTCAGTGCCACTGCCTCCATATTGAGGCCAGAGGTCAAAGTCTCCTGATGTTTCTCAGACAAACATGTGTGAGTCTCTGTGCAAAATGAAACGTCTCTATTTGCGAGCAGGTCCCATCTCAGGTTTGCAGAGTTATCCTGTGTCCTGGGAGTGTTTGTCCTCGGTTCAGAGGAGCGTCTTATCACCGCTCTGGTTTTTTATATATGTTTGTTGTTTTATGCATGAAAACTATAAGGAATTGCATTGATCTACAGAAAATGAAGTAACAAGATGCAAAGATGCACTGAAACAGGAGTTAAAAGCAGCAGGACTGGCCAACTATTTAAAAGAAAAGCCAAGATATCAGGTTAAGTTATAAATACATGTTTGCTCTTTATTGGGACTTCAGAGCATTTAGATGATTACAGAAAACACGGGTCGGTAATGTTAGCATCTGTTTTGTAGTCTGGACTGATTCTCAGTGTGAACATCTCTGACGTGTTTGAACTGTTACCCACAATGAGACACTCAGAAATCCAGACAAGTGTGTGTGTGTTAGCGTTTACATGGCAGTCTGGGCTCAGCGTGTGTGTGATCAGTTTCATGCTGCCAGGCTCTCTGACTGTGTGTGCTCACTTCAGCTGATTCAGGACTGGCTCCTGAAGCCGACCTCTTCCTTCCCTGCCAACAGGCCCACCTTTTTGACCAGAACCTGGCGCCGGCTCTGACTAAAGCTACTCATGTGTAACACCCAGAATCTACAATGTATGAATAATGCATCAGCCAGAAGACTTCATCTAGGCTCTTCATATGCTGTACAGTAGAACGTCGGGTCAGACTGGTACACTCAGAGTAAAACTCAACCGCCTCAACTTGTTTCTGCTTTAATCAGCTCCCTTTTCTTCTTCTCCGGAACCTTAATAAAGATGGGTTATAATTCATGGCACTGCAATAAACTAGGGCTGCTGATCAAACGCACGTCTGCTTCTTGCTCCAGACTTCTTGTTCTGCAAACATAAAACCACCAGGTTTTAAATTCTGCTGTGATCTTCATCACATATTAAGGCTTGGTCAGGACGTGGTGTTCGGAGTGGACCCAGAGTGGCGTGGTGAGTAACTAGATCTTTAAAGGAACAGAAGAAAACTCACAGCAGGGTGAAGGTGGCCAATGCAGACATGGACAAGCTTGGCAAACAGACTTGGCATGAACAGAGGAAACGTTTCCGCCAGGAGTAAACAGAATAGAGGAGCAGGTGGACCGAATGAAGCTGATAACAAGCTGTGGCAAGAGTGAAAGCAAAACATTGCTGAAACTAAATATTACAAGGACATAATCAAGCCTAAGAAACATGGCCTGAACAAAACATAAATGCACTTGAAACAAACTACAAGAATCACGAGAAAGTAAACCTCAGCAACGAACTGAAGCACCACCTGGAAACAATGAACAGAAGCAGGATCCAAAACTCAACTGTGAGAAAACAATAAAAGAAACGCCCCCAAATCATGACAGGGTTTGAATCTTTCCCACAGAAAAAGGCCGTCTCCACCTGGAACCAAACAGAGTCTGGATGAGGATGGGAAAACAGGAAATATTCGTTTTTCAAATCTGATCTCATGTCCCTCTATCTATAAACGTTTTATCCAGCCAGCCTTTTAGCCGTCAGTTTGGCCGTTTGTCTTCCCTTCCTTCCAGCTGTCTGTCCATTCGTTCTGTAGATTGTCCATCCATCCATTCAGGGAGTCATCCACCTCTATATCCATTGGTCTGTTCTTCTGTCGGTCCATTTAACTATCCGTTTGTCAGTTCGCCCATCCGTCTGTCCGTCCATTTGTTCATCTATTCGTCCGCATGTACGTTAGATCCCTGCTCCTACTGTGAGCCTGTTCATCTGTATGTCATACAATCACTGTTAATGACTTTTTCTGACTTAGTGAAGCTTTACATCCGTTGGTATCTTAGCAACAGAAAGATTTTTCCTCTTTCTTATACAATAATGACCAATAAATGTGGTCTTGAAATGGCACAAAGAATAATGATATACTTTAATTAGAAATAATGTCAGAATGAATTAAAATCTGGAATTCAGTGGTGAGACTTGTTGCAAAAGAATCATAACATATAAATGTCAAATTACAGAAACAAACCCAACCTTTTCCTTTTTGAGCCTGCTGGGTTTATCCCATTCTGTGTGGCTCAGATTCCTCGGAGATCCCGGCGTCGAAGACATCCACTACACCCAGCTTTATGTCATATCATTATATCAGAAAGGCAGGAAAACAAGGCTACTTTTTCTTGATTTAACAGAAGTTCATCAAATGAAACAAAGTAGCCAGTTTTATCTGAAGTGCTGAAGTCCTGTTGATCCTGTTTTATGCAATGCTCTGACAAAATTTAGATTAATCATTTATGTCTTTTAAAGTTGCTTCTAAGCGACCAGGAACCGGTTTTGCAGACGTTCTGAAGGTTCATCTTTCTGCGTTACGCTCCCAATCAGCTCAGGTCCTGTTAATTCAGGATGCACTTGTGCCAACTGCAGAACTTTTTATTGCAATGCATATTTTATACTCTGCACTTAGTCTTACCCTTTTCAGATATATGCTGGACACGTTTCAGATTTGCTTTCATTGCTCTTTGGTTTTTATTTAGGAGACTTATTTAGGAGATTCAGCATTTTGACCAGATTTATATGCACTAAAGCACACTGCTTCTGGCTGGGGTTCTGAAATCTAGACAATTAATCTTCACAGGAATTCGCATTTAAAGTGCATATTTTGCAAAAGAATTGAAATGAAATGCTGCTCGGTGCTGTATGTCATGTATAGCGGTTGCATTCATGTTTGTACACACTTCTAAAAACACCTTGTCCCTCTTTGAGCTTGTTGGCCCTCCGGTGTGTCATTTGCTTCAAGTCTGATCTGCAGTGTAGTAATGCTGCACCGTCTGGTTAGTGATTGTCAGATAACTATTACCCAGCATTGCTTTATCAAGGCCGCATGTGCCAGGCCTTCACTCCTTATCAGCTTGTTACCACATGCATGGATGCACATGCGTGTTTGCTCTAAATAAACAGAGTGCAGCAGGAGTTAAGCCTGCAACACTTTTAATTCACGCTCACCTGTCTGTGCTGTAGTCCTGATGTGTTTCAGCAGGAAGCGGACGGATCTGAACTGCTTTCCTCCAAGGTCCTTCAGTTTATCCTCTCAGGATCTTGTAGATTTAGCCACAACAAGCTCACTCTTGAATAGATGAATGTTTTAATGACCTCAGGGTGCTCAAAATAAATCTAGTCTGAATATTTGAAAAGTATTTTTTAAAATGTGCTCTGAAGTAGAATCTAATTTTGTTTTTAGGGCCCCAAGCCTGATGTGGCTGGCGTGTTTTCTCTCTTATTGGCTGATCAGCACTCATGACGGCTCCTTCCCTGGAAGCTGCTGGCTCCAGAGTCAGAGTGGACCAGTTAAAACCCTTCTCAGCTGGTCGTAACCAGGACTGCTCACTGTACTCTTCCCAGTCCCATAACTGTGTTGGTGTTTCTGAAATCCATCCTTTTAATTCCTTTGTACTTTACCCTTTCAAATTAAAGTTAGGTTTTAGATATCAGCCTTTTTCTTTACTGTGGGAGACCAGTAAAATGTGGTAAAGAGGTAAATCACATTAATCACATTAGAAAATATTTTTTACATTCAATTCTCATTCAGAAAACATGCCACCATTTACTGCTAATCAGTAGATATTAGAGAATAGATGTAAATTTGATTAAAAATACAATTAATCCTTTATGGCATTAATTGTTAGTACCTGGTGACTTCTTTTTACCTTAATAACTGAAGTGAAATTAATTAGATTGATCATAATTAGGTCTATACACAACCTCCTTCCTTCTTTAAATTTGTAATAAAGATTGTTACATGGAAATGATTCATCCTTCAGATTTCTGATTGATATAGATTGAGACTGGTGTATTTATGCACCTTTGTCACCATGACCGGCGGTTTGCTTTTCGTGCGAGGAAAGAGACGAGGCTCAGGATGCAGTTTGAGATGGCGTTTATTCCAAACTGCCGATCACATGTTCAACACACCTGTAGTGATTACAGAAGCTGGCTTTCTACCTTAAGGTAGTTCCAACTCATACCAGTTGAAGAGGCGACAAAATAAAACAAGAAACAATACACAATAATTCACCCCACCGAACACAAACAATAAATAATATTAATACACATTACATACATGCAAATCATGAGACTAAAGTAATCTACAATCAATCTAACTCTAACTTAACTCTGCAGAGCATTTCCCTTCCTAGTTGATAATGGTATGCTCCACTCCATCCAGGAGACACACCTGTCGTGAGACTCAACAATTAACGTGACATTTCCCCACATTCCCCCGTCACAGAAAGATGGCCAGTCCCTCTGCCTGAAAGAATGTTTTAACTAAATATCCCTATAAATGAAATGAACTAAACAAACAGCATTTAGTCTATACACACATATAATATCAATAAATAGTATCAATGAATAACATCAATAATCAATTATAGGGATGGAGCCCCTAATCTCCATCACAACATTATTATAGTTTAATGCAGCTTATAAATGGTAAAATTGAGTCCTGTGACGGCGTTCTACTGACAGCCCTGTGAGCTCTTCCTTCATCTGTTGTTTCGAGGAAAGTTTCGCTCAGCAGAAAGAAACTCCACAGAGTCTGAGCGCATTATGTTATCTGCTCAGTTAATAGCCGGCAGAATGCATCCGCCATTTATGAATCAATGTGGCTGAAAGTAGAGGCCTTTATCTGTGGTCAGTGAGAGCTTAAATGGGCAATGGGCTGTATGAGTACCAGATTGGTTTTCCATCAGTGGATTTTTTTTACTGCGCAGAAACATGTTAGCAAAACTGAGGTTGATGGGGGGGAAAAAAAATCCACATTTTCACAGCTCAAACTATTAAAGATAATCTGGCTTTTACTTAAACTTTCAATTAAACCCATTTTACTGAAAAACTGTTTGATGTTGGACTCTTTGCCAGATAGAAACATAAATTCATAAAAATGAGAACATTTAGTCTTGTATTATTGGTGGGTACAAAAAGTCAACTTTTAAGAGTAATTCAAACAGACCCTCATAATGAGACGCCAGAAAGCTCAGTTTTGATGTTTGGCGTCACTTCCAGCTCCTCTGTTGAACTGACTGGTCTGGTAACAAACGCACAGCGTCATAATCAATGAGTTCCCTGCTGTGCTGATTCGGACTGAACCTGACACGTTTTATCTTGTGATCTCGTGTAGATGCCTGCTGATTGAATAAATAATCACCACACTCGTTAAATACGGAGCCCTTGCTGTGATGTAGCACTGCTGCTTGTTTTCCTCAAAGCAAAGTGATCCCAATGGCAACTTTGATTAAAAAAACCTTTTCTCTGATGTAACCAGAGGTGCTTTCTACTTCGTTTAATGTACGAGGTCTTCTGAATGAACATTTTTGTTTTCTCTGCAGGTAAAATTAGAAACCTTTGAACAGTTCATCATCTTCAATTGCCAGTTTACTTGTCTTATAACAAGAGCTACAAGCAACCCTCCTAAAAAAAAAATAAAAATAGCATGCAGTGTTAATAAACTCTGGCGTTTATTTGGGCTGTTGATCTGTGCCAATGGTTTTTGTGTACCGTATCTTCTCTGGCTTCTGTGTTATGGGTGCGGTTCAAGTTCTTCCGAGTGGTTTGCAGAGATGTGAATAGGAGGCGAGAGGTGGTTAGTCCTTGGAGACAATGGGTGCTTGTGGCTTCTGGCAGGAAGCTGAGCGGGTTTAAATCAGAATGACAAGGTGACACGCCGCAGGCTAAGGGAGCTTCCGGTTCTTTGCCTCCAAAAGCAACAACAGCTTGCTCTTTTTACACAAATCCTCAGGTTCAGAGCCTAGAAATAAACTCAGGAAGTGTCAGTGCTGATGCTGATGGTTGATGTTTCTTATTTTCCTGTCGTGCTGGTGTGACTCATATGGAGTTGCCATTTATACTGACATTTCCGGAGCACAAAGCTCACTGCAGTTCTCCTTCAAAAATGTAGGAATTGTAGTTGAGGACATTGACCAAGACTCAGATAGAGGCAACAGAGCAAGAGTTGCACAGAAGGTAAACTCGTCTTGGTAAACTAAACTACAGTTTGACCATACCTGCTTCACTTTTTATCTAGGCCTCGAAATGAATATACTTTCAACCTGTTTGTTTTTATTTTTTATCATAAATGTTGTGATCAGCATTTTTATGTCCTTAATACCGCCATTTTGCCAATATAGCCCCGCCCGATACCTCAGTAAAATTCTAGCCATGTATTTGCAGTAAAATAACATACTACACTGCGTGAGTATTACATGGTTTACATTAGAACTGTGACTGTGTAGCAATAATTCACCGCTAGTTTCACCATTCTGCAACAACACGAGTTAAACCTGGTTAAGGAAGCTACTAAAATAACCGCACGTCTCCAAATACTTGCATATGTTTTTCGGCCGATATTTCTGACTAGTCTTCTGTAAACTCCCATCTTGCTCCAGTATTTAACGTTTAAGACGAAGCTTTGCTAGGCCAAACTGGCAAGCTTACATTAAGTTTGAATTTGAGTAGTCTTTATCGTAACGGGTTTAGAAAAAGGTGATTGTTAGAAACTGACAGCTGTCAGCGGTGGTTTCTGCAATGGAGGACGTGGTTTCTGCCACTAAAAAGGAAAGGTGGCGCCCCACATTTTTGTTAGGTGTGGATGAAGGTATTTCTGGAAGGTACAGCTGCTAAAGGGGTCTTTTTGGAAAAACGTTTCTGTGTGGACAAGCCCTTACCTCAGATTTTTAATTAACGATTTTAGCAAAAGTTTAATGTCTGATTTAATTCAAATTTTTATTTTTGCTGAAAATTTGCAGGGGTAAATGCGTGTCTTTTTATCAGACAGGAACAAATTTCAGGTAAGTATGATTTGTTGCCTGTTTTGTTATGTTTTTGCAGACAAAAATGATTGATATGTGACCCTTCTTTCAATCTAGCTGGTAACATTGTATTGCGTGCGTAGAGGTCCGTTTTTTATAAACTTGTTTTGTTATAGTCATATAAATGGAAAAGCTGCTTTTCACCTTTACCTGAACATTTACTATTTGCTATAATCAATCCAGGCTCGTTATGTAGTAAAATGGTATTCTGAGTCAGTATTTGAGGGAGCTGACTGGGCCCGCTGTAGTCTGATGGAAGACCATTTGTGGCTGTAATTTAGCACATGGTGGCTTGTGCTGCAGGGGTTATTGTATTCGTCACGCTCGGCTGCGACCACGCCGACGGCAGTCTACATTTTCTGGGCCATCCGGCCGGCTACTGTATAAACTCTGCGGCCCTCAACAATAGCCATCTGAATACACCAGACCAAGTTGGATGGTGGGGTGTGAAGGGGAAATCATGCAAAGTAAAGGTTGACAGGGTTAGTTTTCGAGTTGATGCTACAGACTGTATTGAAATAGGAATGGGATGATATGGGCACCAATACACGTACAACAAAATAAACCACCATTTTGCAGGTTTTCTGGTGAATCAGAAGATGTTTTCCTGTTGAAATCTTTGCATAAAATCACAAAACGTATGGGTAAGGCAAAGACGGGGACTATGCAGTTATGGAATCATTATTGTGTTACTGTTTTCAGACAACTGGGTGAAAGTAAAGTCAGTCTTCAGGGTTTAAAAAGGTGGATTGATGGGGAAAAAAGCCACAGTGAAACCAGTTTGGAGTGGAGATAAATTATGAGCTCAGATTGCTGATTCTAATGAGCTGGAGCGAGGCAGACCACAGGATGCCTGTAAGCACAACATAAACAGAGAGCATGTGTGTTAGTGAACCCGACCAGACTGGTCCAGACACAGGGCCCGGTCTCTGTGTGTGTGCATAAATATGTATGTATATGGAGCGCATGTGTGACCGTGTTTGTTTAAAACCACAATACAGCACATGCAAGCAGCTGCTTGAGCCAGTGTGGTCATCGCTAACCTCCACTTCATCCAGGCCTCATTTACCATCATATTTCTAGTCTCTGGGGGGGTTCTGTCTCCAGCTGCACACTTTTGCTCTGCTCATATTAATTAAACATCCCTCAGAGTGTTGCTGTTACAAAGGGACTTATATTTGTGTGCGACATTATGAGGTGACGAAGAACAGCTCTAACCCTGTAGCAAAAACAGACGAGGACGAGTAGCACAGACGATCTAGGATGGCTTTTAATGGCTTTATCTAATGCATGATGTTCTTCATTTCTACATAATGGCCTTAAGATGTGATGTTTCTATTCATTAATATTTCAAAGGGGGTGTTAGAAGAGGTCTTGGTAGAGTCTGCTGGAGCAAAATGGTCTCGGGAACATGAAAACATTTGTATCTTGAATTATGAAGAGTGAAAGGTGAAAAAGGCTTCGGGTTAAGAGTTGACCTGCAAGAACCGTACAACTCTAGAGGACCGTGTTGACAAAAATCACAAGAGTATGAAGTGTTTTGTAGAATCAACTCTTCAGAAGCAAAAATGTCCAACAAAAAATTATCTCTTACTGGTGGTTGGTCGACACAGTCCCATTTACTTAGTGTTATAGTGGGATCATTAGTGCAAGGATGTTGGGATTTCTGGGTTTCATGTAGAGCTGCACAACCTATTCAGTTGCAAACATTATCTCAGTATGAATGCGTGGAATATTGTAATGGCAAACGCCAGCTTGGATGTGATGTTTGCTGGGGTATGTCTCGTGTGCCATGCACTCAGACTCTGGTTGCCAATGATGTTTGGCCAGTCAGATAGATTTTCACTGTCCCTCATGTCTGTCTTTAAGGCTCTGACTGACAGGCCGTGATGGTTTTTGAACCAAAGCGACTGTTGCCTTCAATCCTTCAAGGTTCTAATAGATGGTAGTGAGAGTGCAGTGGGGTCCTAATACAATGGGAAGAAGGTCTAAGGTTTAGTAACCGGGCTCAGTTATTGGTAGATTTATATGGTTGTCCAGAGTTACAGATGTAAACTTATCTGCGTTTAATAGGATACTGTACACATAGGTGACCAAGATGCTGAAGCTCAGTGTAAGTGGTCTGGACACTGGGATCTTGGAAAAGAAACAGAGTAGTAAGATAAATGTTGGTTAATAGCGGGGTTGTTTCTGTACCTGGATTTACAACTGACGGTATGAGGTAATTTTCTATAATCTTACACAAGTCTGTAAGGAAACAGGGTTATGAACTCCAGTAAATCGTTGCAGTCACTCAACTGCACCGTCAGCAGGGTACTCAGTTATTTCTGGCTTGATCATTCCTATTTCTTGTGTTAATTTCATCTCACCCATGTGGGGATCAGAACTAAAATCATTGGAAAGAGGTTATAATATGAAATCTTCCAACAGCAATCACTTCATGAAATTTACATTCGGTGGCCCAGAAGGGTCAACAGCTGCAACACAACAACAAAAAGGAAGTTATACTACTATGTCAATTACGCCAAAACGCCACTAAACATCGTTCAGAACACGATGGACAAAGGACTAAGAGCAGAAGAGTAGTACACGTTCTGGGCTGCCGTACATTTTAACATTCCCAGTTTATAAAATTACTAAGAAAAATTAGCAATGCGAATCTTTAGGTACATTGGTGTAAAATGGATTGTTAATAAGTATAAAATGAAACTAGAGTGGGACAGAATTTTAAATGTGGGTACAGAGTGGCCAGCAGGGCGAGTTGACCCGAAATCCTGAAACCAACTGAACTAGATACACAGAACTTTACATTTAATTTTCAACATCTTTATGGAAACTTCAGAGCTTTTATTCATGCTTAAAATACGGTTTACTTGGTGTTATAATTATTGCATAATTGAGGTGTGGGTTGTGCCCTGATTATGTAGCATTTTAAAGGATTTCCTCTAAGAAAGGAAACAATGGGAGTGGATGGATGAGGAGCTGGAGGGATACCAGCCAGACCCAAATTCCCAGCTCTGTCTAGAAGTTTGGATCTTTCCTGTATCGGTTAGGAATGCAGTGTTGTTGCTTGTCCAAGAATTTCCTCCAGCTTCCAATGCATTGCTCCCTGCAGCTCCTCTGCCTGTTTCTCTCCGAGCCAGGCCAAGCCAAGAAGGATATCTCTTGAAGGTGTTGGGATGTTAAGAAGTAAAATTAGAATGCATGGTGGGTTTTTTCCCCCGCTTATTATTTCCTTCCTCTCCCTCCTACGCTCACAATCCCTTTGGCCAAAGCTACCTCCTGGCTTTTCTCCGGACTAACCCTTTTTGCAGACCTGCCACTCATTGCTCGGGAAAATCCGACTTTCCCTTCAGCCGGGGGATCAAAGCTCAGCCCAGCCGACATACGAGAATTCACTTTCTTGGGCTTTCTGCTGATCCGCGGAGACCTGCCTCGCTGCCCGGCAGTAGAAAAATGTCCCAGTCTTTGTCGATTCTCATATATTTACCTTTACTTCCCTGCCTTTTCCTTTATGTCTGCATGTAAAATCCTGAGTCATGCACAAAATGGCACAGCCTCAGTGGTTTGATCGGTTTGTGTGTGTTTGAGTCAAATAAGGGATTATTCCCAATAGACTCACTCGCAGAGAGGGCAGGAATGATATCAACTTACCGTGATCAGGGAGAGGAACACGGCGGCCTGTGGGACGGGTGAAACTGGAGAAAAAGACTGAATATCTCAGTTAAGTATGATTTAATGGGATGAGTGCAGTGCATTTAATCTATGAGGGAGGGTATGACTCAACTGTTCCTGCTCCACAGACTCACTTTGGTCCAAAACTGATGATATTTATCAAGGGGTAGGAGAGGGTGAGTCGGGTTTCCTGGAATGAGAGGGCAAGCTGGGATCCTGTTATTAAACAGACAGCTAGATCCGGTTTGAGATTTCACTTTGTCTCTGATGAGTTTGGGTTTAGGTTTCTTCTTTGGAAGCTGTACTCATCATATTTCATCCTATAACCTTTATTCCCCAGTGGCTCATTGCTTAATCATCAAACTGTGAAGAAAACTTTTAAACTTTTACCAAAAAATGGAACTTGGATACAAACGACTTGGTTGATAATAGCAAGTTCTCTACAACATTGCTGTTTTCCCTACGTTTCCTTGACAAAATGTTGAAAATCTTAAAATTTGAACGCTAGCAAAGTGTTAATTGTGTTTAAAAGGTTGCAGAATATCGACGTGAGAAATTAGATTTCCAGTCCACATCTGGAGAAGGCTGTTCCCAGGATAATTGTTGGAGGTGTCTGGGATGCATTTTAAGGTATATCTGGTCTTTGTATACCCCAGACAAGAACTATGTGCACATTCCTGGCATAGACTCAAGCTTGTTCCCAGTGCAGGTTGAACTCTACCTGCTACATGTCACAGATCAACTTTGTGGAATCTGGGACGGGTTAAAAAACGGGAGACTGTCTGGTTTGGTAACCTCAGGGTCACACAGTTTATGTGGTTCTGTTCATGTCTTCCAGCCGTGACCTTGGGCGTTCACTGGATTGTTAGTCAGCCGGGGGAGATGGTCAGGATGAGACTCAACTCCTCTATGTCCAAGACTATGGTTCTTAAAGGGTCCACTTAGGGTTTCTGTGCCATCCTATTTGGAAAAATATGAAATTTGGTTCTATCATTTTTCTGTATGGACAAAGAAAATTGATAATGGAAAAATACTTGAGTTCCCAAACTTTTTTCTTCATGACAAGAGTCAAATAATTCTTAATGAACGCAATACTTTCCAGTTAGATTTAGTGTTTTTGGTATGCATTATGTTTCATTTACCAGGTCACATTTTTATTTTAATATTTTAAGATCAAGATGTCGGGTACTTTGCTGAAGTAAGCTCCCCATGTTTAGCCTTAGAGATGTGGTGAGGTGTCCCACTGAGAGAAAAACCTGGGTCAGACCCAAAACTCACAGAAGAGACTGTTGTTCCCTTTTTGGCTCCTGATGTTGACAGTAAGAGGTGGGAAAATATTTATTCCATTTTCATTCTAAGTAAATGTTTGTGCTTTGGTGACAAACTGTCCTTTTTGCTGAGTATCTGGATGAAACGATTTAAGTTTCCTTGATCCATAAGCCGCAGGGAAATGTCTCTCTTTCTCTCTCCTTCTGTTTTTTAATCTTATTTCTCTCATCCACAGCATGACATCCAGAAATAGACCTGGACAAAATGGTCTGCTTGCTAACTGCATGCGTCACAGAGAGATGGGAGCAGAAAGAGAGATACAGTAGAGGAGAGGATGACGGAGAGAGAGGGAGAGGAGGCAAGAGACACTGAAGAGAGTGAAATGAAGGACTACAGAACAGAATACATATGACCCATCATGATGCGCTCAATAACTTCAACAACAGCCTGTTAAGCTCATCAGACGTTAGACCTTTACTGCTGTAAAATAAAGAGAAAATTCAATGTTCTCAACTCTCCATCACGGTAGAATTTAATACCCATTTGCTGCAATAATGTGTGAAAAAGAGAAGAAGGTTGATGTACTGCTGTTCTGTAGGCATTCAAAGTAATATTTTCTGGATAAAGGCCATTTTGTACCGGGTGAAGACACCACCAAGATCTAGAACCCAGTGGTTCTAAGTCCCAATGGTTCTAGGTCCCAATGGTTCTAGGTCCTAATGGTTCTAGGTCCCAATGGTCATGCTTGTGTTTAGAAGAATGAAAAGTGTTACGGTAATTTTAATCTTGGAGACAAAGTTACTATTTACACCACCCTGAAAACGGACTGTATAATTAGCCTCGCTACTTTGGCTGAGCAAACAATTTTCTTCAGCTTCTGGTTACAGGACAGTATCCATAAATGGTGTTTGATTTAATTTAATGTGATTGTGTACAGTGAATCAGCACAGTTGTGCTATTGGTTTATAAACTATTTGATTAAGGTTTATGTTTTATTTTCATGTCTGTCTTTAAGGCTCTGACTGACAGGCCGTGATGGTTTTTGAACCAAAGCGACTGTTGCCTTCAATCCTTCAAGGTTCTAATAGATGGTAGTGAGAGTGCAGTGGGGTCCTAATACAATGGGAAGAAGGTCTAAGGTTTAGTAACCGGGCTCAGTTATTGGTAGATTTATATGGTTGTCCAGAGTTACAGATGTAAACTTATCTGCGTTTCATTTCATGTTGTCCAGAGTCCATCAAAAGAAAAATGAAACTATCGATTCCTTCTCGAGTTTTATTACTTCAAGGTTAGAAATAGTTTTTATTTCAGCTTTAGCAGGTTCTTACTCTGACCACATAACCCTATTTATTAGCTACTTAATTCTCAGCATCAGTAGGTGGAGCATATCTTCTATGTGTCATCGTTTTTTTTAAGGCCGATTTGACCCACATGCAGAGAACACTCAAACAGAGAAACGTTTAAAGAATTTATTAACAACTTGTGAAATTTACAAGGAGCGAAGTTTCCAGGAAGGCCGTCTGACTGGAAGGGAAAACAACAAGGTGAGTTCAGATCGGGATACAGACTTGCCAATTCTGTGGTTAGGCTTACTATTCGGGTGGGGCGATCTGGGACACTGAGGTGGTGCTGATTCTCTTGGGGCTTCTTGATGATCCAGGAGGAACCGTAGGAGGGTGGACAGGGTTTGCTTAACCAGACAGAGAGGTATCCAGGGCAGCACGCTGCATGGAATGAATCCAGAGTCCAGACTGATCAGAGGTTTTCTTGAGATCTCCAACAAGGAGCAAGGCTGAGGTGCCTAAGACAAGGTAAACAGACTGTTAGTAAAAATCCTCATAAAACAATCATAAGATACAAGGTAGATGGCCAGGTAGTACTATCACGAAGGGCAAAAATATTCAGGTGCAGGTGAGCCGCCCTCATATAGTCCGATGAGTCAATCAATGAAGAACACCTGTCACACCTTCGGTCCTCCAGCTCCGCGGCCCCTAGAGGTGGAAAAAGGAAGCAGCAGGCACGGAGACAACCAGACTCTGACACTATGAATGTGTGGATGACAATCAGTCATAGATAAGGTTGTCTTAGCTTCCATATATTAACACATTGTGGCTCCTCTGTAATTCGGATGTAATCCGTGAAAAGCAACAATCTTTGCTGTTTATCTGCTTAAGAAAAGTGCGTCATTCACCCCCACCTCCCCTGAAAACAAACAGTATGTGTGTTTATGTAACCGCTTGAAGAACTAAAAAGTTCAACGGATAGCGCTGCTGCAGAGTTGATATAAACTTGTTCTTAGACATCCTGCTTGAAATCCCACTAGTCCTCAATCTGTATTTAGAACAACGGCGTAAAATTAAATCTGTTTTCATGAGTCTCGCCTTGAAAGCATCGTATTTTCTTTGAAGTAAAAGAAAAGAACAAAAAAAAAAAAAAAAACCAACTAAAGTGACAGTCTGTTTCCAACATGGAGATGTTGCGGTAGACATGGTAAAGCGGAGCGCCTCGAGCACAGCCCAAGGAAATGTTTACGGGGTTTTAGAGCTCTAAATAAATCAGCTAAGCTTTATGTTCCCTGTTTATTTCTTTCACTTCACCGTAATCTGATGCCAAGGGATGTTTCATCTGTGAAGGTCGACTCTGTGGTGTATCCCCAATGCTTTCCCTATTCCTTCTGCTGTTTGCTGTGTGTGTGTTATTTTAACCACATATGTTCGCTCTCACATGGAGAGTTGCGCGGGTGGGTGGGAAGGCGACGTGCGTCATAACGTGCACGGTCCCCTTGCTGCCGCGACTGTGTGTGTGTGTGTGGCAGTGAGGCCATATGGTATGCTCAGCAGACGATCCGTTCCAGCAGCTCCTCAGAAGGAACAAAAAGTGAGTGGCTTCACGTTCAGGAAGGGGGCCTGAGAGCATTCCCTCGGAGCCTCATTAGGGAATCTGGCAGTAAAGAGGAGGACAGAATATATAGGTATGTGGTGTTTAAGAACAAAGGTCTCCTCTCTCAGGATAATGAAATCACGTGGTTGTAAAAACTCCGGGATTTGAGGGGGATAAAAAGGAATATAGTAGAAGAACACCTCTAGGCTATTTCTTTTCCTTTCCCTTTTTTCCAATCTGGTTCTGTTATCGTCATTTTTCCTTTCTTAAGGTCCGATGGGTTTCTTGCCACTGGTAGGAGAATCCCTGAGGTCCGTGCTAGCATCTTGCAAATAGTATGCCGGACCACCCTGAAAGGAGGTGGGGGATGGATGGAGATAATTTTATAAAACCTAAAGAAGTGAGGCTATGATGAAGGCTGTTTAGGAAGATGGTGGGTTCATGTGGGGCTCGACACGTACTCCTGGGTGTTGATTAGTGAGGAAATAGTTTGGTTAGTGATTCACTTTCCACTAATCTACCAGAATGGACCACAAGGTCTGTGAACCCACAAGGGTCAGGAAAGAGGTTGGATCACCAACCTCTGTTTTAGTGTTTGCATGTCTCAGCTGCTTGCTTTTGTGAGATTGGTCAGAGCGGTCCTGCCGATCAGACTAGATCACTCTTAACACACCACCCACAGCAGGAATATTGCATAAAATTATCTTAAGAGCCATCCTGATGATTGGGGCAATGATCAGGATGACGAAGGGGAAGATCAGGGCAGAAATCAGCATAAGAATCCAGCCGGGTGAACCAGGCCTAACTACTGGTTTCAGTGCCAACAAAAAACAGTTTTTTTATATACATTTTATGAATTAAAACACAAAAAGAACATGTTCAGAAATAGAGGTTGGACAAGACTATGTGTATCTCGGGTTTAATAGGATACAAACTGTGAGAACTGCTAATAAATAGTTTATACCTGCAACTCTGACTGTTTTAAATGCTTAGAATCCACTTTAAACACTCCACTCTGCTAGAGAGAGGTGCTTGTTGCACTTCCAGTAGAGCTCCACAGTTTATTTCTAATTTATTGTCATTAATGTGGGAAACTAGAACTAAAACAAATATTACTTACAGCTGAAGCCAGATAATTACATTAATTACATAAAAGTCAAAACCTTTTTGTTTCGCAGTCCGACATTAAATCAGACTCAATGTTTTAGGTTAGTTGAGATTAACAAAATAATTTCCTTTTTATAAATGCCAGAATAATTAGAGAATTTTATTCTCTAAGCCAAGATGTGACTGTGATTAGTGTTTGTAAATTGAGACACACCTGTGAATTTGTTTTACCTCAACACCTCATCATACCACTGCCTTGTGTAACATCATGGAAAGCTCTAAATCTACCAAGATGTTGGAAAGTGAATTGTGGACTTCCTCAAGTTTGATTCATCCTTTGTGTACAGTTTCTAGAGGCCTGAAGGTGCCACATTCATCCGTTTGAACAGTTATAAATCCAGGATGAGACCTTGTGGTGATGCTGGCTAAAGCTGGTAGGAGAGAGCGTCATTATCTACAGTGAAACGAGTCCTTTCTCAACATGGGCTGCAAGGCCGCTCAGACAGGAAGAAGCCATTACTTCAAAAGCCACATACAACAATGTCTACGGTTTGCAAATGGACTCAGAGACAAAGATCTCAATTTTAGGAGACATGTTCTGAGATGAAACTGAAATTGAAATGTTTGACCATAAAGAAATAAGCTTGCCAGTCTGAGAACACTGTCAGGGTTGTAAAGTATGGAGGTGGCAGCATCATGTTGTCGGAACCAGAACGTGGAAGGCTTGGACCAAATGGGAGTTTTAAATGGACATAAGCATTACAATGTAATTATTTGAAAAGTGGCTTAAGGACAAGAACATCAATGTTATGGAGTGGATGTCACAAATCCTGGTATAACTATGACAGAGGCTTGGTGGTGGCTACAAAAGTTGAGCTGCAATTTTGTGAAGGACACCCAACCAGATATGAATAGGGGTCTATGTACATGGTTGAACCTTGTGTATAATTTTAAACCTGTGTGGATTCAGTGAATTCATGGCATGCATGTACATTTCAGTCCAGAAGTGTATTTGGTGCTTTAATCGGGACATGAAGATAGTTTATTTAACGTCCAGCGATCCGTAGCAGTGACATAATGTTCAGTGAGAGACATCACAGGGAAACATGTCCCGACTCTCTGAGCAACACGAGGGGAAATACAGAAAGTGATACAAGGGAAGGAAATCGGTGCTTTTCAGCTGTAATTTAATAAATTGCTTAGTTACACCACAAACAAAACTAGAACCATCCCTGTGGGGAATTGTAATGAGCCGACCGCTTCCTGTTTAGCTGCTATCTGCCTTGATAAAACATCTGACTTGTAATGTTTGAACCTTTACCCGCTACTAAGAGGAGGGTTAAACAATAGATTTAAAGAGGAAATGGGAGATTAGGCATATTTCAACGGTTAAATAAAGCAATATTCTGGGCCTCCAGATACTAGGGGAACTACATAATACCCAAAAAATCCACAGAAAGAGTTTGTTTTGTTGTGCTGGTTAAAAATGAGTTAGACGTGTTTTTAGAAGAAGTAAGAACCTCATTTTCTGCACATTTTAGATGGTTTTGCATCAACCCCAAACTATTTAAAACTTGCCTTTCTGCACATGTTCAATGCCTCTGCAAACTCATACAAATATACTTATATAAATATAAACCCTGATGTTAGCTGTTTATTTGGACTTCTGGGGGTTTGTACCTTCATTAGGCCAGTTGCATTCATGCAGTACTCCTACTATTTTCCAAGACGTGTGAGATTAACAAGGCTTGAAATATGAGGCGAAGGGCTCCATGTCGGGTTTTACCTCCAGACTCAAAACGACGTAATCCAGCCCTGTATAACAGAAATCAAAGCAGAAAAATATTTGAAAACAAAAGGATGGAGACTGTTCCTACTTTTAGAAAAATGCATTTTGCTCATAAAGCACTTCAACTATTAATTATTGCAAAAAAGGTTATTTAAATTTTCCATATGGAGATTTGTATTGAGTCTGTCAAAGTTTGTCAATTATCTTCTCCCAAGCTTGTAAAGGCACCACAAAATTTTAAGGAAGAAAATGTCTTTAGTCTTATCATAAGGTTTCCAGCAAAAGCACATGTATTCTTTCGGTCCAGATTGACTGTATGTGTGACAGAAATAAGAAGATTGCGAACCGTTGTAAGGTGATTGAACACCTTCACCTGCATTAACCTGCCTGAACTGTTTCCATCTGTGCATTTCTGTGCATGTTAGTGCAGTTCTATTTTCCACTTGAGAAACTGAGTGTTGGTGCTTGTGTGCGCTCTTGCAATTAAAGGCCCCCCTCCTTGCAAAACGATCAAGCAACTTTTTTACTCCGGGACAAACTAATCCTCCAGAGGGGACAGTGGCCAGCCAAGCGCAGCTGGGTGGGAAACATGTGGTCCGTTTCCTTGAAGGACACTTCCTTCTCTCTGTATTTAGGTACGTGTTTTTTCAAAGGTGTGAGCACCTGGTGATGGGAGAAACATGCTCTTTACCTGGTGGTGCATTAGGTTTAGCTGCTAGGTTGGACAGCATCTAGTCACTTAGTGTAGAACGGCACAGTGCAGGAAAGCAGATTTCCTACACAATGTGGAATTGTGTTTAGGAATCTGATGTAGAAGTGTTTCTATTTCCAGACTTTATTCCATTTCCACCGTCTGTCCATCAGTCAATGCATCATTAGGACAGTTTTGCATTTAAACTTTATAAATTTCCCTTCCTGAACACAAACTCACATATGCTTATAGTCTTTACAGTGCTAAATACCTATAGACTGTTGCATGGATATAAAAGAAAGATTATAGCACAGTGGCAGCAAAATAAAGGCGTATGTTTTTACCAAAAGGAAGGTTAAGAAAAACCCTGAACAACAAAAGGAAGCAGCTCAAACAGAAAGAGGTGATTGCTGCTCCCGTGGCCGCTGCAAACGGCTTTTCCTTAAATCCTCTGCTTCAATCTGCAACTGTTTTCCTACAGGCGAGGTTGGAAATGTCAGCTTTCAGATTGATTATATGTGTGGGTGACGGACTGGGAAAGGAGAAGCAAGCACACAACAAAATATTTATCTAGCAAAAGCATCACTGCAGTAAGGGTTTTCACAAGCCCTGAATTGGTGAGCTATCATCTCTTAAAAATGGAACAATTTTGCACTTAAGTTATGAATCTATTTTATGTGCTGCTCCTAATAAAATACTTGCAGATAAGTCACCGTTGATTGGGCCAGGTATCAAACACAAGCTTTCTCTTTTCTTCTTCAAAGTAACTGAAGATGCCTGAAGTTGTTCTGATCAGTATCGTTTATATAAATCAGACGACTGAAAATGGGAAAATAACTGCTGTATTAAACCCACAACACATTATCATCAATTTAGCTCTTTACTCAATCCTTTCTCAACCACTTTTAAAAATATTATATTTTTCCAGCTCTGAAGCTAAAACAGCTGCCAGATAAACTAGTGAAACATTTCATGGTGGTGTTTACAGTTTATATTGGCCTGATGTTTTCTGACTATTAACAAAAATTGTTATTACTACCCAGAACTGCAGGGTCATCTTAACCTTTCTCAGATTATTTGACTGTCAGAATGATCCGGTATCGCTGAGCTCACCACACAGTGAGATGCAGGGGTTTTGAAGGCGAGCCTGTTTAATACTTCCTCAGAAGTTCTACCAAAAAAGGCTTTGTAAGCTTCTATACCTTCATTGAGTGACTTTCTGGAAAATCTAAAGAAACTAGCCAAGATATGAGGAAGAAATCCTTGGGTACAATTTCCAGATGCCTGACTGTACCACATTCTTTTGTTTAAACAATCTAACATAAGGAGACGGGTTCTGTGTTTCAGAGATAAACATGATTTGACCTGAAATATTCAGCCACAGAACAGACAGAAGATCTTGTGGTGATGCTGGCTAAAGCTGGAAGGAGAGTGTCATTATCCACCGTGAAACAAGTCCTTTACCAACCTGGGCTGAAAGGCCGCTCAGACAGGAAGAAGCCAATGCAACATCAAAAACAAGGTTATTGTTTGCAAAGGGACCAAACCCTTGATTTTTACAGACAGGCCTTGTTAACTGATAAAACTGAAGGGTTTAATCATTATGATCATGGTTACTTTTGGAGTAAAACTGTAAAGTACAAGGGTGGAAGCATCAAATAGATGTGGTATATTTCTGCAGGAGGGACTGGTGCACTTCACAAAACAGGTGATAGCATATGGAAAGAACATTGTGACAATATTGACGCTACTTATCAAGATATCAGGAAGATGGGTCCTCCAAATGAACTGTGACCACCAAACTGACTTAACACAGGAAACAGGAAATGTTTTTGTATACAGTGTATGTAAATATTTGGTTTCATTGGTGTGTATTTTATTCTATCCATCCTGACCATAGCCTGTTTAAATGTTGTCTTTGTTGATCCCAGAATTAGTTTGGGAATGCTGCTTTAGCAAAGTGGGACAATGCAGTTTAATCCAACAACGTCCTGTTTTTTGTAACAAAGTGTAAGTTAGGAAAAGCCTGCTGCCTCATATTATGAGGATGTGACTCCCACCGGGCCACGCAGTTGAAAATAAGTGCACTGCACTGTCAGGCACTCGGATAAAAGCCCACTATATTTAGCATTTGGAACTGGAGCGGTGATGTTTGGAGCAGAACATAAAATACAGTGAAGTGATGGATGTATTCTTGTTCTGTGATGGTGCCTGTCCATATTTACTCTGAAGTGTGAGCGTCTGTATGTAAATCTGCATCGCATTCGTCTGTGTTTATTCTCATGCTCGCTGACAGCCACCAGCCCCCAAATAGTCTAACGAGAGATTGACTCTGAAATCCCACTTTGATCCCCACATGTTCCCCTTCTGAACTCTTCCCCCCTCCATCTCCCTCGTCCATCTCTTCCTTCTGTCTCTGTATCTGTGGAGCCGCGCCTTTTCATCACATCGATATTTAAAGCCAACATGTCTGCTGCTGTTTACTGGCCATGTCTTGATGTTTTCTAATCTGTGTATGTATTTGTGTGTCTGCATTAGGGCTGGAGTTTATATTGGTGCTGACGCAGTGTTTCCATGCCGTGGGTGGGGGCTCTAATCCAGCCTGGTGAAACCAGACGCACCTTTAAGTCAACTTGACACCCTTTTGTTTTTGTTTTATGTCCCTTTGCTTTCTCATTTAGTCTGCATGTCTGTGGCCTTCAGTCTGCCCTCAGAGACTCATAAAGCAGTTTTAAAGTGAGTTGTTTGGTTTATCACCTGGCAAGTCTGAAAAAGCAACTTTAAATCTAAAAGTCAGGCCATGATGGAAGAAGAAAGACCATTTCTGAAACGTAACATCACATTTTATGATGTGTTGGGAAGGAATGCATGTAGCCATGGGCCAGCAGGAGACTTTCCTGATGTAAAGGGGAAAAAAAACAATTCAGGGTATGACTCTATTGGAACTAAGATCTCCAATATGGTCTAATTGATGATAGGGCTGATTATTATGGAAAAAAGCATCATCAGAATCAGAAAAGCTTTATTGCCAAGTACGTTTTTGGACATACAAGGAATTTGTTTTGTCGTAGTAGTCGGTGCAATACAATACTCAAATTTGAGTATTGTATTGCACCGACTACTACGATTCTGATCATGATTGTATTGGTCCGTGTTAAAATCAGGATTACTGATTATTCTTCAGGATTGAAAAAGAAATGCATCTATTGCCCCTGAAAAGCAGTGACTTTCCGTAAAGCAGGAAATTTTCCCCAATATCCTCCTGGTTTGGCATGCATTCACACTGCAAGCGAACCGCTCCAAGGTCCGGATAAACACTGCAGAGACCGGCAGTTGTAATCATGCCAGGTTGCAGTTTTCTGGTCCATTTCCGGGTCTGCGATGAGTTCACGCCGGCGTAATTGGCTGCAGAAACCGGACTCTGGGACAGTACAAAGCGGCCCAATGGTTTGCTGTGAAATCAGGGACTGCTGCGAGACGACTCGGTCCCCTCGGAGACCTGGAAAGGGGCCCTTGGCAGCTCTTCGCCAAAGGTTCCCAGTAACACAAGAAAATGTTGCTAAAGGGAGTCTGAAAAGTGCTTAAATATAGGAACAAAAGTCATTAAGTTACCAACAGTGTTTTATCCTCCAAGAGAGGCGGGAGTATGCATCAGTCGGTAGATATTTCAGAATAAGAGCCGACCTGCAAAGCAACAATTATGTTGTTTTTGTGATGGTTTGGAGCCAGCTGTACTCTGAGTAATTTTGACAGAAAAAGTACTAATAGTAGTGCTTTTAAAATAACATTTTTCTATAATATTGATTAGCTCTAACATGGGTCTATTTAGTAATTTTGATTTTTTATGTCCTGATGGATAGATTAGTTTGTCAGTAGTGTTGGCTATTTTCAGGGTTCCTAAACATTTTCCAAGTCAAGGCTCCATACTTTTCCAGACTCAAGGGATTCCAGATATCTTGGTTAGTGTTTTTAGCCATTGTTCTTGCCTTCCGTGTTTCCACAACTGTCAGGATTTAAATGTAGAACCACCATAAGTCAAAGACTGCAAGGAAGCCAAGAAGGATGGACAGAGATACGGATCGGTGCTTTATTGATGGACAAAAGATGAACTGATTGATAAATGATTGCATGGGATTTTATTCACTATGAACAAACATCTAAAATTTTAATTTGCTGGAAAAGCTGCTAATTTTTGCACCTATTGGGTTAAGTTCCATAGAGGTTAACGTTTCTGACAGTTTTACCTAATGGTGTCCAACAACAGTCCTCAAGGGCCGGTGTCCTGCATATTTTAGATGTTTCCCTGCTCCAACGCAGCAGATTCAAATGGTTTAATTATCTCCTCGGTATGTCATGAAATCCTGCAGGAGCCTGCTTCTGACACATTTGTTTAATTCAGGTGTTTTGAACTGCAGTGGCCATGTGCAGGACATCAGCACTTCAGGACTGACGTTGGACCTTTGGACACTGCTGACCTTCTGGACATCTAATTCAGTATTTATTTCTTGCTGTTGTACACCTTCCTCAGAGCTGTTTTAAGTTACTGCTTCTCCAAACGCAACTCCTTCTACCCAACAAACATCAGAAGCAATTAAGTTGTTTAAAGAAATTTGAAACCCTGCTTTTACAAATAAAATAAATACATTTTTAGCTCTTATATTTCATATTTTGATTTTATTTTTTTACCAGAAAGTTGCCATGTGCCCAGAGCATTCGGTAAAAAATTAAACGGTTGTGCGCACCAAAGCTCCAATCCCACAGCAATTTGTTAATTAGGTTGCAGATGCATTTATTTATTTATATCCTTCTTACTTCATTAAAACGTGACTTGATCGTACTCTGTGCTGATTCACTAAGTTCCTATTTGTTAAACATTTGAAAGACTGAATTTGTGGCCCAGGAAGCCAAAGTAATAGCAGTGTTACAATTGAAAACCTGACCTAAAACACATTTAGTCTGAATTAATATCAGACAGTGATGTACTGTATTAACCTTTAACTTTCTCCTTTTCATCTAATGCTTTATGAAGACATTTTAAGCTTCTTTTTGCCCCCACATACGATCTGCCATAAGCTGAGTGTAACCTTCAACGATGGTACTTGCCTTTGAATATCTCCTCTTGAATGAAACGGTGAAACAAAACATAAAAAGAGCAATAGTTTTCATCACAGCAGCTAATTAAATCAGCTATACTTTAAGCAGTTCAGCTCATTTTCAAGCACATATTTTCCGTCCTACACGCCCTCCGTCAATGTTCCTGTTTTATGGCCGTGTATTACTGTGGGCTGCTCGTTGTCAGCCTAATCCCAACCAGCTTTATTTGTGTGAGCATTTGTAAGGCCTCCGTCTCGGCTTAACATGACTTAATGCCGCTGAGAGCTGAGCCACTTCTCTACCTTTGATCCATGGTGGGAGCGAATGCACGGTTAAGACACTGTAAGACCACACTGGCATCTCTGGGAAGTCTCCTATCCTTTCCTCCCACTCTCATCCTTCCTCTCATTCATCCTTCCTGGATATTCTCAGTTTTGTTTTGCACAGTGACACAGCTGCTTGCAACCTTTCACATGCTGCTGATGCCATCTCAACGTCGGAGTGCACCGAACCAGCACGGCTAACTCCATACGGCCGGGCGGTTTTCATGACATAAGCAGACGGTGACGGAGCGATCTATAATTTTCCTCTCTCCTGCTCCCATTTTTGAAGACTTCCTCTTGCCGTTTCCATTCCGTCGACAGAAATGGGAGCCAGAGGGGCGATGAGGGAATACCCTGTGTTTATTCCCTGCTTTTCCCGGATAAATGGAATCCACTCCGTTTGGTTCTCTACTAATCACCCAGATAGTTTCCTTAAGGAGGGGTATAGATGTTCTTGATGAACCAGTTCAAAGAATGTCAAAGAAAATGTGAAAAAGTCAAAACCAGAGTCTTACCCAAATTCTAATCTGTACCACTTACAGCCTGGACGCTAACTATCGTCCTCTTTTTTTTTTTTTTTTTTATTATCACCCACCTCCCCACCCACCCCAACCATCTGATTTAGCACGGCAACTCCTTTCAGGCAACTTCGGCCAGGCTCCACTATTTATTTCTCTCCCCAACCTCTCCCCACTCACGGTCACGCTGCTCAGCTTAACCCTCCACACCGATTAGTCATTCAGTGTTTTACTGCTCCGCGGTTATTTTTAAAAATGCTTCCAAGTTCCTTTTATGCTGGCACTCCCGTCCGCTCGCTCATGCCAAGCGGCTGAGGTTAGAGCGGGCCAGATGATGTAATAATGCAGATTTTTCCAGAGCTCCTACCTTCTGAGTCAGTCACATGGGAACTGGCTGCACGGCGCCTTGCAAATAGTGTCTACACCCGTTCAACTAATTTCTTGTTGACTTACGACCACTTCAGTGTGTTTTTATTCAGGATATGTTTGTATTTTTACATGTAATGAACCAACATTATATAGTATATAAGTGAGAAGTGAAAAGAAAAGGAGACATGGTTTACATAGGTTTTTCCAAATGAAAGTGTGAAGAGAGTGATCAATTAACCTAACAGGCATGTCTTTGGACTATGGGAGGAAGCCGGAGTACCCGGTGAAAACCCACACATGCACGGGGAGAACAAGCAAACTCCGTGCAGAAAGACCACTCTAAATTGCCCTTAGGTGTATGAGTGAGTGTGTGTGCGTGGTTGTTTTTGTGTTGCCCTGCGATGGACTGGCGACCTGTTTAGGGTGAACCCCGCCTCTCGCCCATAGACTGCTGGAAATAGGCACCAGCTTCCCCGCGACCCACTATGGAATAAGCGGTAGAAAATGACTGACTGACTGAGTCTGAAGAGAATTTCATTTTTATCAGATCCCTTTTCTCTAACACTCGAACATGTCATAGTAGTTTAATCTACTCTCCAACCCTACCTAACCGTAAACAAGAATAATAAACTCATATATCCAAAGTGACCATGGAGGAGCTGTAGTGATCCATAGCTCAGGTGGGAGGATCTGATCACACAATCTCTATAAGTTGTGCACCCTACAGATCTGGCGTATATGGAAGACTGTTGTTGAAAGAAAGCCACAGACCTGTTTGCAGTTTGGCTCAAGCCCATTTAGTCGACTCCGCAAACACATGGAGGAAGGTGCAGCACACAATGGGCAGATTTTAGTGTCTATACGTTCAAAGCTCATATCCTGAAATATTAGCAAACACAAATGCTCGCCACACTTTTCACGTTCTGTTTGTAAACTAAGTGTTGAAAACCACTACTATGTGTTGAGCGCTCTCATAAAATCCCAGTAAAACACATGGAGGTTCGTGCTTGATGCGTGGAAAAATGTTTAACAGCTATAAATAAATGTGAAAGTTGCTCTAGATGACTGCAGAGGCTACAATGTTTCTTCTTATGGGTCATAAATATCTTCTGCTTCCAAACATACAAACGTTCCCACAGCATCAAGCTTGTTTTCCTGAAGCTTTCATCCCTAAATAAACCGGGAGAAGCCCAGTTGCTGTTCATCTGTGCTCGGTCTTTTCCAGTTTGTTTATTCCCTCCCTGGGACGGACGGCTCGGTGCGTGTTGACGCGTGCAGCCGTGCGTGTGTTTACCCTCGACCGCAGAGCGTGACTGCGTCTATAGGCCAGCTGTGCACGTGTTTTGAAGCCAGAGCTTGAATGGAAAGGGAATGAGAGCGTGAGCTTGTCCGTGGCTGTTGGGTCGCTGGAAGCTGAGGTCATTAGATCAGAAGGGGAGCAGGTAGTCGGCACCTACTGTAGCCCTTTTCGCAGTGGCAAAGGTCAAAATCAGGCTAGGGCTGGGCTGCTGACCCCGAGCAGGAGGCATTCCTCTGCGGTCAAAATCAGAGCAAGCGGAGCCTCTCCCTGGAGATCAATGGGCCGCGAGGTTATTTAAGTTTAGGTAGTGAATCTGTGTGGATGTACTCTGTTCCCTTTTTTGAAGTCAGATGTCCTGCCTGCACAATGAAACTTGGTTTTAAAATATGACAATGAATCATTTCCCAGAAATCAAATCTTTAAAAATGACTAGTATCAGCAGCTTTAATGGTTCCTGTGCAAGTTAAGGTGAGAATATCTTGTGTGCAGAATGAGTGCAGAGAAACAAGTAGGAGAGCAAGCTGAGGCAGCAGATAACTGGCTATCAGGGAGCTCACACACTTGTAATCCACGCTGTGATAGCTTTAAAGTATCAGGCACAGACCAGATTTCCAAGTTCCTTACTTATACTCAGTGCTGAAGCCTTCTTATGCGATGCTTTTTTATGATTTTTCCGCAGCGTCCCGCGTTCTTTTTTTTGTAATTTGCAGCCATCACTGTTCATACCAACCACCAGGCTCCCCTACAAAACAGCAGCTACAGATGAAAGTTTAATGAACAGCTCTTTATGTGTACCAAATGAATTTTTTTATTACTGGAGAGGTCTGACGGCACAGATAAGTAAGAATTGAAATGTCAAAACTAATCTCTCGATCTATTTTCAAGATCTGACATTTATTTCCTTAAATGAACTAAAAAGATGGTTGGATTATTATCAGTAAGGGACCTAATTAGGGTCATCCAAGGAGCTGACAATCCCAAAAATTTAGTTCCTATTTCTGTTTAATTTTTCCTCCTGCCCTGTGGTTGCCTTAGTCTGGAGAGATACTGACGGCCTGCAGCAGAAAATGAGGAAGGAGACCAGAGCCGAAGCGTATTTGTGTGCCGTGTGGAGGGCATAGTGGGAGAGACTGAATGATTTATGAAGATTGATGGCTCGCTGTGCCGGGCTAAAGCAGCAGTACATCAATGTGGGAGAATGTCACTGGGTCCTGGAGGATTGTGCACACAGCCTGACAGGCTGTCTCATAATTTTTATTAATTTTTTTGCTGATGCAGGATCAGCAAACAAATGTGTGGCGTAATGAAAAGTACTGAGTCCATGCAGCTCTGGGAGAGCAGTAACTTAATTAAAATGTTTACCTCCTTATTTTAACAACAGTATTAGATTTGTTTCAACAACAGAATAATTTAAATAAAGATTTATTCCCTTTTAATGTGATGTTGCTTTTTAGCTGACACAAATCTGGCCTTATCTTTGACGTTAGACATAAAAGGATAATAGATCTAGGCTAAAAAGATTAAGAGAGTCTTTTGATAGACTATGGCTTTTTAGGTCTATTTTCTAAACTTATAGAACTGGTTTGGATTTTAAAATTTTTCATATTGAGTCTAAGTTCTGTAATTGGCGGTTGCTGATTGGATGTTTTGTTCTAAATAAAGTGAATCGTTGTTTTGTTAAGTTTATATCTTAAAGGTAAAAAATACGAAGACTGAAAGATATAATCTGTTCTACTAATTAGAATTGTAAAAATCAAATATAATTTAATGTATTTGCATTTGGGTATAATGATAAATAGCTGAATATAAGAATGGGCAGTTTAAATGGTCATATTGTTGTGCCGCTTTGCTGATTAATCTCAATAAAATTGACTCTTGACACAAGAAATCTTTTTTGCAAACCAGACTGGTATGGAGTTCCACAGGGGTCGGTGCTGGGGTCAGTTCTCCTCAGCATATATCTATGTGGTACAATAACAGCAACAACGACTTGGCAAGAGCTCACAGCTTTTCGTCTATCCATCCATCTGTCTGTCCATCCATCTGTCCATCCATCTGTCTGTCCATCCATCTGTCCATCCATCCATCTGTCCATCCATCCATCCATCTGTCCGTTCATCCATCCATCCATCCATCTATCTGTCCATCCATCCATCCATACGTCTGTCCGTCCATCCATCCATACGTCTGTCCATCCATCCATCTGTCCGTCCATCCATCCATCTGTCCGTCCATCCATCCATCCATCCATCCATACGTCTGTCCATCCATCCATCTGTCCATCCATCCATCTGTCCATCCATCCATCTGTCCGTCCATCCATCCATCCATCTGTCCATCCATCCGTCCGTCCATTCGTCCATCTGTCCGTCCATCCATCCATCCATCCATACGTCTGTCCATCCATCCATCTGTCCATCCATCCATCCATCTGTCCATCCATCCGTCCATCCATCCATCTGTCCATCCATCCGTCCGTCCGTCCATCCATCTGTCCATCCATCCATCTGTCCGTCCATACATCCATCCATCTATCCATCCATACGTCTGTCCATCCATCCATCTGTCCATCCATCCGTCCGTCCATCCGTCCATGCATAAATGTATATAGATTACAACAATATTGCAATAAAAATGTTTTATATCATTCTGGCAGCAGGAGTTGTTGGAGTTATGATACTGTGAAAGGTGTAATTTTTGAAAAGATGGTTCAATAATGATTTACTAATGTGGCCAAAATGATTTTGTAAATGAGGAACAATTTATTAGTTTCAGGTCATATCAAGGACTCTGCTTTTGTTCTGCTTCTTTTTATTTTGTTGATACGATTAAACAAAAAGATGTCTGATTGATGACGTGATTGTTGGCTCTTTTAGTAAAACAATCTTCTTCAGTAACAACACTTTACGAACCTCCGATGTTTGTCTGAAACAGTTGTTCTGGAGTTGGATCTACAGGCTAAACTCAGCCAACCAGGACAGACCATATGCTGCTCCTGCTGTCCGACTCTTTGCTTTCGTTAACAATGTTCTTCTGGGTGAACTGCTCTCTGAGTTTACTCAGCATGACTCTGCTCACTGACGGTTAATCCCCAACATTTCTGTACTTTACTCATCTACCAAACATAAGCAAACGAATAACAAGGCTTGATTTCTTACAAATGAAACATTTTATAAGGCAGCAACCGCTGTTGTAAGGGTTTGATCATTTCTAACCATCGCAGCTATTTATCTTAACTCAGACGGGAAATTATGTGAAGATAATTACTTTGATGTGCAGCAGGAAGCTTGAGGTTTCACTCATGCATGCATTAACAAGTTCAGACTGTGTAAACTACTCCTGACTTGGCACAATTATTCTCACAGCCTTAGGAAAGCACAGAGACGGATGGCGTTTGATGAGGAAATGGAAAACTGTAGCCAGGAAGCGCATTTCCCAAGTTACATGAAGAGGCCTAAAATAAAAGCGTGTGATATACACTTTGGGTTGTGTCCATTTTAGTTTGTATCTCTTGGCTCTCTTTTATATTTAGTAGAAACATTAAATCAGACTAAACTTTACATGTTTTAGGTCAGTTTGGGTTATTTACTAAACGTAAGGACGAGAGAGTGATTTATTTACACACTTGCACTCAGATAAGTTTGCTTTTAAACATATTGGAAAAGTCTAGGATGTTTTTAAGGCAGCACGTCAAACACACCGCTTCCCTGTGTGACATCATAGAAAAATCAAAAGAAGTCAGACGAGATATGAGGAAGAGAACTGTGGACCTCCACAGGTCTGGTTTAGCCTTGCGTACCTTTTGTCAGATTCCTGAAAGTTCTGCGTTAGTGAACGATTATCCATTTATCTGTTGGCATCAGTGATCCAGAGTTCGGTTGTTGTCTGTTAGGTTTTATAAGTTGCTGGATGACAGGTCAGAGGTTAATGTATGGGCATATGGACAGGAATGAATTAGGTGCTGAAGGTAAACATGTTGCAACCCTGCCGTGTTCAACATCCAATCACATCACAGGAGGAAAAACGCGGTTAAATAAATCAGACGTTGTGAGAATATATGGAGGTCAACGTGTCAGGTTTGCCATGGATCTCTTTAACGGTTGGATGTTAACAGTCTCCCTCTTTTCTTCTTCTTCTTCTCCTCCCGATCATTTATCCTCTCAGCACACGCACACATGAGCGCTGGCACTTGGGGAAAATGAAGATGGATGATCAGCAGGGCGGCGAGAAGCTCAGGAGATAATATGGCAACATTTACAGCTACCTATTTAAGCAAAAACACATTTTACACCCTACTGTGCCTTATCTTGCTTGTCACAGAAAATGGATGCGTTTAGCTTTGTGTCATTGCTTGTTGGTCGTGTTTAAACCATTTGGCTAATGGCAGCGGGGAGCTTTAACTGTAGAGAAGAAAACACCAGAAATAATGACAGGTTGAAGGAGCTGAAGGTGCAGAGGCGGACTACTCACTTTAACGTCTGGGAGCTTTTCTATCTAACACCCATGCAAAAAAAACTACAACATAAAATTATTTTACGTTTAAAAAAACTTCTGAACCATAGATCAGTTTCATGGTATTACAATAAATATTTTAAATGTGTGGGAAAAATACACAAAATTGGTCGATGATTGTTGCATCAGATGGATGCTAACAAGCAGCCTGAAAACATTGCATCACGTTGGGCAAAAAGAAAATCCGAATGCTCGCCTATGGGACTAGAGAAAGGAGTTTATTAATCACATCTGGGGCTGGTTGTACTGACTGAGCTCCTCAGAGAGACATGCTTCATTAATATCAACCCTCGGGAAGCCGGGCCAACAACACACACACACACATCGTAAACTGATCATGTATGTGTCAGGCACACATTAAACGGCGAGAGAGAACATGCGGACACACTCCATACTGCTGCGTCTTAACCTTTGCATGCATATCGATCTTCACCTGGTAGGCACTTGTCCATGCATAGAAAATGTCTACACCGATAATCATCTCTCACACACACACACACACACACACGCACACACACACACACACACACACACACACACACACAGCAGGGTGTGTGTTTGACTTATTTATTCATTCAGCAGCTGCTTCTGTCCAGGTCAGGTCGTCTCCAGCAGCTTAATGGACACCAGGCTCTGCTGCATTGAAACATTAGCCAGCCTGTGCACCTCTCTGCATGTTTGCAGACTGACAGCTGAGCAGCAAACACACACACACACACACACACTCTTGTTTTGCTATATGTAGTGAGGACCATGTGTTGACTCCCATTGACTTTCATTGATTTTCAGTCATTTTCAACCCTTTCTATGCCCTAACCCTGACAATAACCCTAAACCTAACCATTACCAGTGCATGCCTAATCCTAACCTTAACCTAAACTCAATTCACACCTTAGTCCTAAACCTAACCGTTAGCAAAATAGGTCGTGAGGACCAGCAAAATGTCCTCACTTTGGTACAAACGGTCCTCAATTTGATGGTGAAATTGGGAAAATGGTTCTCACTGTGATGCCAAGACAGGAACACACACACACACACACACACACACACAGGCATGTAGTTTTGGTTTAGCTGCTGAAGCAGGGTGACTCTGAATCGCTCAGGCTGCTCGTCTGCAGCTACCGTTTGATGTTTTTATAGCAACTCCCAACCTCTCTGTGGATTTCCCAGGCTGACCTCGCAGGATGCTACACACACACACACACACACACACACACACACACACACATACACACACACACACACACACACACACACACACACACACACACACACACATACACACACACACACACACACACACTCTTGTTTTGCTATATGTAGTGAGGACCATGTGTTGACTTCCATTGATTTTCAGTCATTTTCAACCCTTTCTATGCCCTAACCCTGACAATAACCCTAAACCTAACCATTACCAGTGCATGCCTAATCCTAACCTTAACCTAAACTCAATTCACACCTTTGTCCTAAACCTAACCGTTAGCAAAATAGGTTGTGAGGACCAGCAAAATGTCCTCACTTTGGTACAAACGGTCCTCAATTTGATGGTGAAATTGGGAAAATGGTTCTCACTGTGATGCCAAGACAGGAACACACACACACACACACACACACACACACTCGGTGGGAGGCACAAACACACGGATAAACGCAAGCAGAGAGAAAGTGTCTGTTTGGAAAAACCAAAGGAAGTGACCAGCCTGGCTTCCTGTTTTTTGTTTTTTTTGGGGGGGGGGGGTTGTTTTCCCACACAGTAAATGAGGTGCGTTGAGGATGGGAATGCACACAGTTACAAACACTATTATATCCATTTGAACAACAACTACTTTTAGAATATTATTTCAAGTACTTCTAATTATTACCTAAATCGGTTTTGTTCTGTTTGTTTTAGAGCAGCAGCTGTTTTATCTGAATGAAAGGAGCTGGTTTAGTTTTTCCACAGGTACAGAACCACATTGAAACATGACTGAAAGCCCCTCTTTCAGGAAATGTTTAATCCTTCCCTCTGTTATAGTCTGTGCTTTCGTTAAGGATCACAGAGCAACGGACACACAGGGTTCAAGTCACTGTCTGGAAAAATCTGGAATTTGATTTTAGTCATTTTAAAATTTGCATTTAAGATGAAAAACCTTCTTTGCCTGTAAATATGCTTTATTCAGAACTCATCAAGGGGCAGAGCTTTAGCTTAACCTGGTCCATATTATGTAAAAAATCTATTAAGCACCTTTTGATATCTGATTATTAATCAGGAAGAAAGACAACAGATTAATCGATTTTCAGTAATTTTCACTAATTGTTAGTTGCAGCCCTAAATTAAGCAGAAATAATTAGTGTTTTGAATATGGCGCTCACACTTTGACCGTTGAACTCCTTAACTCCACCTCCACCTCCTGTAGAACCTGGTTCTTTCCTCCTTGCCAGTTGGTGCCAACACAGAACATACAAATGAACACTTCCTTTATACGCATGAAAAACAATCTACGATCACTCCTCTTCGTAACCTTTCCTCGACTTCTAGTTCTTCATCTGTTTTCACCTGTAGAACGGGAACTGTTCAGAACAGCTTGTGGTGTTTCCCACAAGCGTAACACAATCACAGAGAGGAGGATGCTGTGGTTTTTGAAAAGTGATGCCCTCAGTTGATCTACAGCTGAGCACCTGCTGAGGAAATACAGTAAAAGGCCTGAGCTTTATGAGAAGTGCAAACATGCTGTTTCATTTGTGGGAACAGTGCGATATAATCGGTGTTTGAGCTCTCATCAGAATGTGATTCCACCTAAACTACAAGGGTGTCTGGTTAATTGGCCTTTTTATTGCAGTTGATGCAGATCTCTGCAGATATCAGCATGTTAACGGTTCAGGAAGGCAGCAAACCATAAATAAAATGTAACACTTTCATTATCGCTTGATTCAATGTAATGTAGTTATAAATGTTGAGCTGAACCTGGCAGCACACTATCATCACATCAGTCTCATTTTTCTACCACTGTCTTTACAGTGTTTGCCAGTCACACTGCTGAAACCTCCAGGCCAGAACATTATAGAGCCCCTAATGGGCCCTTTTAATGGGTTTCAAAAAGAGAAAATGGAAAACATTATTGTTGTGGGGTATATAACCATGTAGGACAGGATCAGTTGTAATGAGGATGTATGTATATTCCTTTATAATCTAGTGTTTTAACAGCAAGTTAACACTGAGCTGTTTTCTTTTTTCTGACCTTGGCTTAAAGTCCACTGCTGGGACATTTGCCAACTGCCCTGAATGTTTTTCTCTTGTGAATAATTTTTCTCGCTGGTAGACTCTGGCGAACTCTAAATTGTTTAGGAATGGCTTTATGACGCCTCCCTGGCAGATGGGAATCTTAGCTTCTCTAAGGTCATTGCTGATGTCTTTCTGCCTTGGCATTGTTTTAACACACACCTGACGGCTTCAGAGTGACTCCTGCTCTTATAGAGGATGTTACAGGTTATTGATTAACAGGACCTGGCTTCTGCTGTCCCTTGTAAATCATTTGGATAGGGTGATTTTTAAGTACTTTATTTATAATGCACTTTAAAACAACCACAGCTGCAACAAAGTGCTTCACAAGTAAAATCAAATAAAAAAGTTAAAAGACAGACAGAGTTAAAAAAAAAACAACCGTGTGAGTAAGTGAATTTCTAAATTTTCAGAGCATGTAGTACTTGAATGTACCAGTTGCCTCGGTGTTTATGGCTGTTTATGTTTAAGTCAAGTTTATTTATATAGCGCTTCTCAGCAACAAGGCACTCAAAGCGCTGCTTTTTACTACATCCAGGAGTTTTTGATCTGACTTCTGAATGTAACAGAAACAGATTTATGGCTGAACAATATTAGAAAATCTTGTGATGCAACAATAAATATTTCGGTGACAATATCAGGGGCGATAAATGCCCATTTTCTCCTTTGCTCTGTGCTTCCATCACTAACTAAAGGTCATAATATCATTTGTGTTTGCTTTGAGACTCTGTCCAACTGGTTAAATATTACATTAGCATGAAATGCAAGTTCGTAACACCTGGAATATACAGGGGTTGGACAATGAAACTGAAACACCTGGTTTTAGACCACAATAATTTATTAGTATGGTGTATGGCCTCCTTTTGCGGCCAATACAGCGTCAATTCGTCTTGGGAATGACATATACAAGTCCTGCACAGTGGTCAGAGGGATTTTAAGCCATTCTTCTTGCAGGATAGTGGCCAGGTCACTACGTGATACTGGTGGAGGAAAACGTTTCCTGACTCGCTCCTCCAAAACACCCCAAAGTGGCTCAATAATATTTAGATCTGGTGACTGTGCAGGCCATGGGAGATGTTCAACTTCACTTTCATGTTCATCAAACCAATCTTTCACCAGTCTTGCTGTGTGTATTGGTGCATTGTCATCCTGATACACGGCACCGCCTTCAGCATACAATGTTTGAACCATTGGATGCACATGGTCCTCAAGAATGGTTCGGTAGTCCTTGGCAGTGACGCGCCCATCTAGCACAAGTATTGGGCCAAGGGAATGCCATAATATGGCAGCCCAAACCATCACTGATCCACCCCCATGCTTCACTCTGGACATGCAACAGTCTGGGTGGTACGCTTCTTTGGGGCTTCTCCACACCGTAACTCTCCAGGATGTGGGGAAAACAGTAAAGGTGGATTCATCAGAGAACAATACATGTTTCACATTGTCCACAGCCCAAGATTTGTGCTCCTTGCACTATTGAAACCGACGTTTGGCATCGGCGCATGAGTGACCAAAGGTTTGGCTATAGCAGCCCGGCCGTGTATATTGACCCTGTGGAGCTCCTGACGGACAGTTCTGGTGGAAACAGGAGAGTTGAGGTGCACATTTAATTCTGCCGTCATTTGGGCAGCCGTGGTTTTATGTTTTTTGGATACAATCCGGGTTAGCACCCGAACATCCCTTTCAGACAGCTTCCTCTTGCGTCCACAGTTAATCCTGTTAGATGTGGTTCGTCCTTCTTGGTGGTATGCTGACATTACCCTGGATACCGTGGCTCTTGATACATCACAAAGACTTGCTGTCTGGGTCACAGATGCGCCAGCAAGACGTGCACCAACAATTTGTCCTCTTTTTAACTCTGGTATGTCATCCATAATGTTGTGTGCATTTCAATATTTTGAGCAAAACTGTGTTCTTAACCTGCTAATTGAACCTTCACACTCTGCTCTTACTGGTGCAATGTGCAATCAATGAAGACTGGCTACCAGGCTGGTCCAATTTAGCCATGAAACCTCCCACACTAAAATGACAGGTGTTTCAGTTTCATTGTCCAACCCCTGTATCTTCAAACAATTATTGCAGTTCAAACAGTCCTTTGCGATATGAATACTGCACACAATGATATTGTGATGGCGATATATCAACGTTATATTGTGCAGCCATAATCCTCATGTTTCATTTTATTTTGGGAGAGTTTTTTTTAGATTGAAACACATTTTAAAAGCAGGCAGATTTAAGATTTTGTTTGGTTTGGGGAGAGTTTGGCCAGGGTACTTCTAAACAAACCGGTGTTGTCATAAAATGGTTTCCTTTTTCTCTCTGAGGAAATCACTCCAGTCTCCTAAAATATGCTCATTTCCCATGGATTTGCTGCTTTAACTTCTCGTTTTGTTCCCACATTTTACGATGCTTGCTGTCAGAATTAGTATTTTGTTTAAAAAGTACCCAGCTTCACTCTCCGGTATGAGACAGGATGTATGAATATTTTTAGTGTGGGAAAATGTACCTTTTAGTTCTTTTAGTTGCAGGGACATCCTCCACAGATCTATACCACTGCTTGATTATGAGGTGTCATTTAGTGCTAATATGTATCAATTGTTCCTCTTCTGATCATTTAAAGTGAAAATATCATAGGCCAGTATTTTAGTACAGTAAATGATTTAAACCTAAAGAACTGCCCCTAGCAAGGCTCTGGGAGCAGTTGTTGCTGAAATATGGCCCCTCAGTGTGGTCTGAGTCCTCTCTGTTTGTGTTTCCAGTTTATTAGAGCATCACTCTGGTCTGCAGCCTCTTTGGAAAAGTCAGCTGATGGCATCCTCTGTAACTTTCCTCCCTCTCGTTCTGCAGCCCACACAGACCTGCCTCTGCGGTTTTGACACCTGGGTGTGTGCAGGTTTGGTGAGTTACTTTATCTAAAAGAAAGCGGTGGGTGGAAGGAAGCACACAGCGGCACATCAGCTCTCAAACAGGCTTCCTCGCTTCAAGCCGAGAAGAAGACAAAATGTCAGGACTGGTTGTGGGAGACAACAGCCGGCGCTGCCATGGAGACTCCTGTGGAGTACGGCTGCAGCAGATGACTGCCATGCTTAAATTCCCTTAAATTGTGCTGGCAGGCTCTGTGCCTCGCACACTCAGACAGAAAGTGGTTGGATCCCTGCTGATAACCTTTCCAGGAAGCACTTTGCCCTTTATTTTCCAGTCAGATTTTGTCCTGTCCTGCTTCACACCAACACAAATGTAGGCGCTGGATATTCACCATCAGGACTCGGCAGAGTTCGCTGGTGTGAACTGTACGCCCGGTGTTCCTCTTCACCTTCATCATAAACACCCCAATAAATACAGCACTAGCATATTTCACAAAGAGCAAGACCATTAAGGATCCCATCAGACCTCCTTTAGGCTTTGGTACATCTAATATATTCCCTGCATGTTAACCTGATATTTAATGGCCAAGCATCCAACAATGTGCACTGCACTCAGTGGCGTGGCATTTACCAGATGCTTAAAGGGAAAGTAGTGTGTGTTGCTGAAGGCTTAATGTTCGATGCAGCTGTTACAGAATTTCCAGGCCGGAGGACTCCTCACACTCTGCGTATTTTATTTGTGGAAATAAGGTTTGATTTGTATAAAGTTGTTTGGCTGTAAGAAGCTACCAGGAGTGGTGAGAATGTTGATGATCTGACTTTTTTTGTTATTATTTTGCTTGCCTGGAAAAGAGGAACACAATGAAAACGTTGTCATTGTGCTCTACGATGGTCTGAGCAATGACTCCCATTAAGAGTCTGTGGTGAAACAAATTAATGAATGTTACTACCATTTCTTACCTGTAAACGAACCATTTCATTAGTGTACTGCCTTTACTTCTTTTTTTTTATTGTTATTTTGATAACTATGGGAATAAAGGGTTAGACTTCAATAGATATGACAAGACCTTTTCTGATTGCTTTTGATGCGCTCCTTTTCAAGAGTTTACGAATGAAATTTGAACGCATCCAAGTGTTCAGACAATTGTTTGCTAAATTATTCAGGAAGTAGGTCAAGCAATCAGTTTTGCTTTCTGTTTCAAGCATCCTGAATTCTGAGGGGAGTGAATCTTCATCAGTGCAGAAAGTGTAGCATGAGACTAATTAGAATTATTTTTAGGTCATTGATGACTTGCAGTTGAATCAGTTCTTTAACGGCAGTCTGGCCTAACTGGTGGTGGTGTTTGCTATACTGATAAATGCTTCGGAAGGTGATGGCGGAGCCTTATTTTATGATGGCCTTGTGCGATCTTTCGCCATTTTAATGCAAGCCTGTTATGCAATAAGGTGATGTGTAATGTATAAAGAAATCGCTGGATGTAAGCCCGCTTCAGTGGTTTCTGGTCGTTCATCATGACAGATGCACTGAAAGCCAAGAAACCAGCAGAAATCTGCCAGTATTTAGAAGACATTCTTGTTGCTATGTGCAAATCAACATTGGCTTATAAAAGCATTTCTCATTCCATAGTATGATCTGATTAGTAGAAGAAAAGAGACATTGACCAAATTTTACTCTTGCAAAACCTCCTAGTTCAATGATTACAGCTGCATGTTTTAACTTCTGACTGTTCAAGTCACCCAGTCAATACTTTTATCAACTTTTATCAAGTTGAAAAGTGCCAAGTACCAAGAAAGGACTCTCAAAACTTCACAATTTGAAGACGGTTTGTGTTACAAAAGGGTCAAAATCAGACCTGAGTAATGCATGTGACTTGTTTAATCATACAGGGGATGTCTTATAGTTGACTTTACCAAAAAGGCTTTTCCAGAAATGATTTGAAACTTTTCTTTGGGTGCGTTCATGACTTATTTCCGTGCGTCTAAATTGGACTAAATTGGTTTGATTTTTTTGTTTTGTTACATTTGCCTGAATAGAAATATTTAAATCAAGGTAAATGTTGGCGTGTTCTGCTGTTTATCGTTCTACTTCTTCCTCTCCCTCGACTCAGAGCCCGACTTTAGTAATGAGAGCTTTAACACCCTTAACTTGCTTTACATTTTTTGGATTGCTTTCTCTGTCTGACCTTCTTGACACGACTCTTCTGCCACAGATTACACAGTCATTATACAGCGTGAGACGTGTTACTACGTTCACACAGTCTTATACCATCACTGAAATCTTGCAAGTCTCTAAGCCTGCAGCACATTCTCAGCCTGGTGCTGCCCACCTCAGATTGTGGACACTTAAAGGAACTCACTTAAAGGTCCACAGCAACTGCATCATTTTGTTCTTCTCAGTTTATTTTTAATCTTTAATTGTATATTTTAGTTACTACAGTGGAACCTGTAGATATTATTTTTGTTTGCATGTAGTCGAGTGCATTTAAGGGTCACTGATGGGATGAATACATTTTATTTCTGACCAGAATTTTGAAGTAAAGGAATATTTACATGTAAATTTTCTTAAGGTAATGAGATGTCTGTCCATTGCTCTGTTAAATTTAGTTTAAATTTATAAACAATTCTAAAAAATTCTTTTTTCTAATTGATGTTAAAATTCAATTTGACCATTTTAGTGAAGTATTATGCTTAGTAATTTGTTTTGTTTGTTTCATTTTAATTGTATTTTTGAGTAATGAAAAAATATGGAAATGACTATTTTTATGAAGGCTGTTGCTTCAAAGCGTCATTAAAAATGTAAAATTAAAAGAACTAAATCGTGTTCACAGCATATGATGATTTTTAAGGTTACAGCCAACTCAGTGCTGTATAAAACCCCAGAAATGTATTATTTAAAAATGTGCAAATGAATTTCTAAAATGGTCATTGTTGTTTTTAAAAATTGCAAACAATATTTAAATATTTAATATTTCAAAAGTGGCCAATTGAAAATCCATTTTTGTCATCAACCCATACATTTCTAATCAGAGCACCTTTAGGTAAATATACATAAAGTTTTCGACATTTTTTACCCCCCAATCTTGACTAATGACTTATGCACACATATTAAGCATCCAGAAATAGTTATATTTTAAGTCTAATGTATGGGAGCCATCTAGTGGTACAGTTGCAGATTGCAACCAATATAATACATTAACTTCTTAAAATGTTCTTTCGATAATATAATTAAAGCCAGTGCAGGATGTTTGTTTTTATTGTAATAATTCAGTATAAAATGTCAAATACCTGCCTGGTGTTTTCTATAATTATTACTCCTTAACATTGTATATATGTAAACATTATTGCTTTTCTGACTCTTAAGGTAGATTTTCTGTTGAAATTACAGAAGACAGTAAATGAAAATAGGCCATATCTTTCATTATTAAATAATTAATTTCATTTATTTTTCCGACATTGTAAGATTTACACAAAGAGATCCTCATGTTTTCAGAAGCGATGTTGCTGATTAGTCAAACAGTAGTTTTCATCTTTAATTCCTCATTCTTTGAAAATGCAGCTCAAGCATTTGTGTCAACAGTTCTGAGGAACCGTGCTTCAAATATACATGCACACACGGTGTGTATGAACACATGCAGCCACAGTCGTCTGGGCTTTTGCAGAAACAATGCTGCGTCTTCTCTCCTGCGCCTGTTGCCAGTCATCTGATGGGTTCGCCCGAGCCACTTGAGGCCAGGTTTGCCTCATCAGCAGCTCGCTCTCTTTCTTCCTGCCTTAACCGCAGGAAACTTTCCCGTCACTGCAGGCCGTGTCAAAAGCTGACTGAATGTCTTACTGTACGGCTGCCTGGGTGACTTTAAAGGCACTTTCTGACTGAAGGCTGATGTTTGGTGTTCTCAGCTTACAGACATTGGTAGGCTCCGGCTGCTGTAGGAAAGGGTGGCATTGCTATCACCACAGGAAGACATTTAGGATTATTTACTGTAAGGAAAGGCAGGTAGCTTGAGCATTAGCTGGAAGTTCAAAAGAAAAAATTGATAGAAAAGTAGTTTGACTTGTGATAAATCGTGGTTTAAGTTAAAATTCATTCATGCATTTTTTACATTTAACAGGAACCCTGCTTAGATTGCTGCTGATAAGCATTTTTATTGTGACGGGTCAGGAGGAATGTGTTATTCCTTTTGTTTGACAACAACACCTTATTCCTGTTACGATCTGAAGTGAGTTTACCCTCAGGAAAAATGTGTGCAGTGTCTGGTTATCACTGTATCTCTAAATTACTGCAGTTCCCTCCACACCTATTGTTACCCTTGCTGTTGATACCACCCTCTTTCTGCCAGCAGGGCAGAACTTGTCCCATAACACTTCTCATATGGAGAGAGGGATCTTTTACTATTCCTCTTTGTGCAATCCCAAGTCTTTTCTGGTTCTCTCTTCTTTTGAGCTAAGTTTACAGCTTTTCTGTATGATTTAAATCTGGAGATGGCTGAAGAAGGTGGACATTGTACCTAGTAAACCATCTGTGTGTTGACTTGGCTGGGACCTTTGGAAGAGAAACAAGCCCAAGACATCACAGATCCTCAGCCATACTTAAAAGTGTGGATGAGGTCCTTTTCCTCACATCTCCTCCCAGACTTATTTATTAATTAAAACATCAGTGTGGTAGACGGGATCTAACGCTTGTTGTGGACATTTGGTGACCACCAAGATGCCACTGTTTGCTGCAGCTGTCCAACAGTAAGCTTTGTAGATTTGTACCTCTTTTACTGTCCTTCTCTTTTAAGCTGCGAGAAGCTAAACATGTCTCCTCATCCATCATCTTCTATCACGGTTCCAGTCTGGGCGAGGAGCTGTTAGTGGCAGGAGGTAGTGGCTCTTTTGGATCAGCTCGCATTTGCAAACAACACATCAGTAGTAGCTGAGAAATGGGCTTCATGTTAATGTTCTCAGGTAAACAGGACATAATGCATGGCTCCAGGTTTTTAGCTCCAAAACAGTAAAGAACAAACATGTAAAGCAATGCTTCATTTATGTTTATGGTATTGGATTTATTAGGTGTACCAGCAAGTATTTTACTTCCTCAAAGGTCTTTTTTATTCTCCTCTGAATAAATGGACCTAAATTAAAGGTTGGATTTTTTAAAGTCTTTTTACACATCTCTACCAGTGGTGCAAACATATATAGAGAGAGCTGTAAATCAACATAAGCCAAAACATTATGTCTGTCTAATTTTCTAATGTGTGAGGTAGCGCTAACTCATCTCACTGTGAATTAGCGCTGTGGTTAGCAGTGTAGGTTCTGTGGGTTGGAAACAGAACCGACAGAAATAAGCAGACATAGACTCTTATTCCCTCCTGCATTTTCCCTAATAATCCTGCAGTTTGGTATATGATGAGTTTTAAAGATGAATGCAAACCTTTACATTATTGTACTTTTTAGCATTTAGTGCTATAGCTGCATGCGTGGCCTTTTCATGTAAAATGGTCAGCAAAAATATGCAGGTGGATGTGTGTAAATGTAAAGATGGTGCTTTGGTGCACAGTTGGTCTGTAATATGGGGACCATAGTAACTGGATTATGGTATATTTGTTTACTATAAACCCTATAAGGTAAAGGCAAACTTGACAATACAGCTACAGTTGCAGTCGTCACCTTGAGATGAATTTCTGCAAAAGCACAATCAAAGATTACCGCTTGGATGCAATATTTAGTAGGTTAATATATTTCAAGGGACATGCATGAAAGCTCTGCATGGAAATGATATTTTTGGCCAGTCGGATGGATTCTCACTGCCCTTGATGCACAAACTTCCAGTCAATAATATGCTTGAACTCACAGAAGGTGGTGGGGAACGTGTGATGATGGAAAAGGGGAACAGTGAGAACAATGTGGGTTAATCACAATTTTATCATAATTGCAGCCCTAGTTCATACTGTACTGTTGTGATTTTTATTTGTGCAACATAATTCCAAAAGGTTTCCCCAAACCGTCAACCTGTGGAATGAGAACCACTCTTCCAGTTTGCATCCTAATCCAATTATTGGCAATAATAGAATTGCTATGGAGAATATAGCTCTGCCCAGTGCTGCTTAGAAAAGGAAGGAACCAGCTGGGAAAACAGATTTAATTTAAAAAAATGAAGTAAAAAAATATTTTCTCAGGTTGCCAACTTAGACGTTTTAGCTTATCTCTCCAAACCATGCTCTCCTTTCCATCCGGCCTAATCCCAACCCATCCTCCTGTTTGACCTCCAGGCCTCCTGATCCCCTTTGGGGGAACCAACACGAGTTAAAATTTTACTTCTTTAGAAGCTTGCAGGAAGGAAATCAAAATCTTAGGTGCTATGTTGAGTCAACTCTGCTGGTTTTACTCATTTCCAGCAGGAGCTTTCACCCTTTCCCAGCTCTCCGAAGATGGTGTTTCACTTTCTTCGGCACAAGTGCTAACAGAGGAGAAAATAACAGCCTGAGAGAGCGCAAGGAAAATAGGGATTATGAGTCCGGCAGTAGATAAAGAGGAGAAAATGAAGGAGGTGAAATGATTGTCGGAGGAGGTGCAACAAAAGCAGCACTGAAGGATTCAGAGGCAAAGAGCTTAATGTGGTCTCTCTTCTGATAAGAAGGCCAGTCAGTGAAAAGGAGGAAAACTCACTGAGACGAGTGCCTGGCGGATTTGTAAAGGCGAACTGCTGGCATCAACCTGTTTGAGCCGAACAAGAGAGAGCAGCTTAACTCTGTCAGTGAGGTTGCAAGTCCTGAACTCCAACACTAATCGAGCTTTTCTCCTTCTGTTTTTCTCTCCCTGCTTCCCTGCACCGACCGTCACCCACATCGACCAACTCCATCCAGGTAAGAAACGTTTTTTCCTCCCTACCTCTTCTTCCTGTGAGTCTGTGTGAGAGTCTGTGGGAGGTCGGGTGGGGCGTGAGAACTGGCAGGGTGGCAGAGCAAACATTTCCCTGCAAATTAGCAACGCACACAAACACGTTTCAAACACTTGGCGCACATTTGTAAAAACGTCATGCGGTCTTTATCTGAGAGGCCCTGTTGTGACTATTTAATTTTTTTGTTTACCAGCTTCCTGAAGAGGGAAGACCAGCTGACATGCTGCTGTAGTTTCATGTTGTGTTTTTGCACCACATAAGAACTAGAGATGCACCGATCAGGCTTTTTCTGCTTTATACCAATTATTGTGGTCTGATCTGAAAATTCTGATTTGTATTTTTTTTTTTTAAGGACAAGCAAATGACAACAAATGTGCTGCATGTCCTTTAATAGAGGTAGTTATTCTGAATCCAGTAGACAATGAAGAGTATCTCCACTGATGCAGAAAAGCACATGTGCCCAAGCTTTATTTGATTTTTATTAAACTCAAAAAGTGCATTAGAGATGTCGGTAGATGACTTTAATGGTAATTTAGAAGCATTTGAGCTGCCGATCATTAATCAGAAACGATCAAGGGAAAACTAACCGATTCCTGACCTCCAGCAGGCTGATCGGTGCTTCTATTCACCTTCACTTTCATTAGACAACAGTTAATAGCAGCTCCATGAACGTTATGGAGGACTTTAACTCGATGTTTGAAGAGGCTGAGTCTCATGTAAACTGTGAGTTGGTTGCTTCCCAGTCCTGGTCTTTGTTTTTGTGAAGATGACGCCCCCAACCAGTTGTATGATCTGAATGTCAGAGCCACCTTCCTGGGATTCTTTTCCCCGTTTTAGAGTCCACGTTGTAGTCATTACCAGCCTACATTTTCTATAGGCTTTCTATAGGCTTATATTTACTGTATTAAAACTAAAAGGAGAAGATGCTAAACCGTATTTAGTTGCATTTATTTTGTAACTTTGATTACTCCTGCAGCTAAAATGTTTTTATTTTCTGGAATGTTTATTATGATTTTTATTTTCATCAATATTCATTAAGGATATGTTGTGGTCCTAGATACAGAGTGGCCTTTAGCCATTTGTAACGTGCAGTAAAATAAAAGTCTACGTGGTTTTAATGAGTATAGTGCTGCAGCAGTATCTGCTCTCCTCAACATCAGCTTAATGTTTACCAAAGTTAGGAACTCTGCTAATAACTCGCTTCTTTGTGTCGATCAGTTATTTTCCAACATTGTCTCTGTCTCCTGAAGGGTTTCAGTTAGTTAAATGTTTCACTTGTTTAGACCTTTTTAGGGCCTTAAGGAAGTGAATTCTGAAAAGTAAATGAACTTGATTTTAAATCCTCACCTTGAATAGAAACCTAGCCAATCTAGAAACTCTTCCTACTGCACATTACTTTTAACCTGAGTACAATTCAAAAATACGTTATTAATCGCAAAGGGAAGGAAGGAGTATGCTATTTTTAATAAGTAGAAAATACAGTATAGTTATGTTGTAAATTTGCCCTTACTGTACTTCATGTTATTCTTGTTTTTGTTGTTATATTTTACCTCGTGTGTGTCTCCATGTTTTCATTTGGCTTTCGGTGCTGGTTCACCTGAGTCTCCCAACTGAGGGACAATAAAGGTTATTTCTATTTCCCTTAACATACTCATTTAATTGGCTTAGCTTATTTTAAACTTCCTTAATGACCCGAAGAAAAATACAACTTTCTGAACTTAATTATGTGTTTTCCAGCTCTGGCATCCAAGTCTTTTCCTTCTACAGCTAGCGCGCCCTTCATCGCCTTCAGAGACAGTGGGCAGTACTCTTCGTAACAGATGCTCTCTGCGGGTTTCTGCCCATTCATCCGAAACCATACCTTGCTAGATCTACACTCTTCCATGAAGAAGGAGCTGGTCGTAAATAGGATTTTAACAAACTTTTGATTTAATTCCCTAAATATACAATAAGCCCGTCTGAGAAGCAGATTTATGCTTCATGCTGAACCTTTACATTTACAGGTTATAGAAAGGATGTTGTGTGATTTAGATTTCATTCTGCTTCTAAGCTTAAAGTCAGCATAACTTCCTCTACAATCCAATCCCTGGCCACAGACAATGATTCATGAACCTTTATAGTAATCTATCTGATAGCAAAAGGTGCTTTGTTGACTCACCTTTCAGCCATTTGAGTTCAGAGTTGTTTCCTCTTTGGTCTTCTGCCTTCACACAGCGGCTCCCTGCCCTCTGCTGTGAGGTCGAGTCGGTCACTGTATATTTTTGTGTGTAGGATGGCTGCTGGTTCACAGGGTCGCTATCGGTGCAGCAGGAAATGCACCAGGTGTTCTCTGTTGTTTAGCTTTGCTGGGAACTGGAAATCGGTTGCTCCTGCAGACATGTAGATGTTCCAACTTAACAGGAAATTCCCAGTTTAGACAACGGTACACACTCATTAAGCTAGGTGTGTGTTTTAATATTGGTCTCCAGAGGCAGTAAAATCCAGGTGTTAGTGGGATTGTTCTGTTTAGATCTTAGTCAACACACATTTGTTCACATTCTCACACTATATAATACACTGCTTAAAAAAATAAAGGGAACACTCAAATAACACATCCTAGATCTGAATGAATGAAATATTATCATTGAATACTTTGTTCTGTACAAAGTTGAATGTGCTGACAACAAAATCACACAAAAATGATTAATGGAAATCAAATTAATAACCAATGGAGGCCTGGATTTGGAGTCACAGAAAATTAAAGTGGAAAAACACACTACAAGCTGATCCAACTTTGATATAATGTCCTTAAAACAAGTCAAAATGAGGCTCAGTATTGTGTGTGACCTCCACGTGTCTGTATCACCTCCCTACAACACCTGGGCAAGATCCTGATGAGACGATGGATGGTCTCCTGAGGGATCTCCTCCCAGACTTGGACTAAAGCATCCGCCAACTCCTGGACAGTCTGTGGTGCAACGTGACGTTGGTGGATGGAGCGAGACATGATGTCCCAGATGTGCTCAATTGGATTCAGGTCTGGGGAACGGGCGTGCCAGTCCATAGCTTCAATGTCTTCATCTTGCAGGAACTGCTGACACACTCCAGCCACATGAGGTCTAGCATTGTCCTGCATTAGGAGGAACCCAGGACCAACCACACCAGCATATGGTCTCACAAGGGGTCTGAGGATCTCATCTCGGTACCTAATGGCAGTCAGGCTACCTCTGGTGAGCACATGGAAAGAAATAACACCCCACACCATTACTGACCCACTGCCAAACCGGTCATGCTAAAGGATGTTGCAGGCAGCAGATCTCTCTCCATGGTGTCTCCAGACTCTGTCACGTCTGTCACATGTGCTCAGTGTGAACCTGCTTTCATCTGTGAAGACCACAGGGCGCCAGTGGTGAATTTGCCAATCCTGGTGTTCTCTGGCAAATACCAAGCGTCCTGCACGGTGTTGGGCTGAGAGCACAACCCCCATTTGTGGACATCGGGCCCTCATACCATCCTCATGGAGTCGGTTTCTAACCGTTTGTGCAGACACATGCACATTTGTGGCCTGCTGGAGGTCATTTTGCAGGGCTCTGACAGTGCTCCTCCTGTTCCTCCTTGCACAAAGGTGGAGGTAGTGGTCCTGCTGCTGGGTTGTTGCCCTCCTACGGCCTCCTCCACGTCTCCTGGTGTACCGGCCTATCTCCTGGTAGAGCCTCCAGGCTCTGGACACTATGCTGACAGACACAGCAAACCTTCTTGCCATAGCTCACATTGATGTGCCATCCTGGATGAGCTGCACTACCTGAGCCACTTGTGTGGCTTGTAGAGTCCGTCTCATGCTACCACAAGTGTGAAAGCACCACCAACATTCAAAAGTGACCAAAACATCAGCCAGAAAGCATCGGTACTGAGAAGTGGTCTGAGGTCCCCACCTGCAGAACCACTCCTTTATTGAGTGTCTTGATAATCACCAAAGATTTCCCCCTGTTGTCTTTTCCATTTGAACAACATCATGTGAAATTGATTGTCAATCATTGTTGCTTCCTAAGTGGACAGTTTGATTTCACAGAAGTTTGATTTACTTGGAGTTATATTGTGTTGTTTAAGTTATCTCTTTATTTTTTTCAGCAGTGTAAATACACACATATTATAACCTTTCATTGTAGACCTACTCCTACTTCTTTGGGTGCAGAGACTCAGACATTTGCATATAAACACAATGTCACAGGACTACAGGGAAACATCCCTTCTCCCTCCGTCCTGCGTCTCGTCGAGGACACTACCTGCTCTGCCATGATCAGTGGGAGGTCTGCTGGTTGTTTACACCAGCTGCTGGGAGGCTGTTTGGTCTATGCTGTCTGGACACAGCAGAACCGCAGGCTGCTTCCCTCTCTTTCCTGTCCAATCATGGCTGCTTCAGCTGTTTCAGCAGAATAAATGGGAGGTGTTGTGTCTGTATGTTTCAATTTGTCACAGTTACTTTCACAATTTTTGTTTTTTCTACAGAATAAGCTTTCTCCTGGCACAAGATACAGCATCATAAACAATTTGATGCTGATTGGCGGTACCAGCAATTTCACTTTGTTTGGAACAAAAAAGCCTCAGAAGAACTGGTTCAGTTCATAAAGACTTAAAACTTACAGTCTGAGCTAAATGTGAGCCAAAGTTAGCTTTTATTTACATCTACAGCTAAAATGTTAAAAATATCTATATTATTGGTAGACCTGTTAAGTAGCCTGTTAATTACATCATTGTGGAGTACAGCCAGCTGTCTTACAGCTGTTTCTGGACAATGCTGAAGATACCTCTGCACAAAAACTGCACTGAAAAGCAACACATTCACACTATCTAATGCCTTCTTAAAAGCACCATAAGATTGATCCACACAGGAAAATAAAAAGTCCTGATTTTATTTAGGTACAGCGGCAGCTGAGAAAAACCTGCTTAAATTAAACAATGTTGTTGCTTTAGCAATGGTTAAATGCATATAGCAGAGAGGTTTCTCATTTTATACTAAGCATGAGGCAGTTACTTGTACTTCACTCCTGTGAATAATAAACTTTTCCCTCTCTCTCATTCTGTGCTCTCCACCACTCGTCTCTCTCCCCTTCAGTCCCTCCTTCCCCGTTCAATAAACTCCAACTTCATTTGCCACAGCATGGCGGCAGGCTGGTTGGCAGACGTCACGGTCCTGCCGCGCAGTGCTGATGGTTGAATGCGGCACTCCCAGCACACTGGTAGCATTGTGCTTTTGATGAGGCTCTACATCTTAGTCACCCCAGAGCGTTCATGTGCGAATGTGTGTATACGCGTAGCTGGCGGTGGGGGCATGCCGGCGTGCCCACACCTTAGACTTCAGAGGGCGCAAAGATGCAAGTACAGCATTCTGGGAGCACATCAGCAGCACTCTAGCAGTTAGATTTGCCAATGAGCCGCTGCTGAAACAGGGGTGCAGGGGTATCTATTAATATAACCGCTGTGATGAGTGATTATTTCTTGGGCTCTTGGCTCAACATAATTAACCACTGGCTAACGCAGTTTTCTCTGAGGGTGAATCCCATTTCACGTCTTGTCCCTACCACTTAACCTCACCTCCATGATTTAAATGTTCGTGCCAAAGGGGGAGGGGATGCCGCTGTTATGTACAAGCAGTTTGTCAAACAACAAGCAGCGTCTAGAATGGCATAAAAACCTTGCTTGAGCAATAGGTAATTACATCTGCATCTGCTTGGGCTTCCATAATTCAAGAAGCACATAGAGGAAGCTCCTCTGTGGAGCTGCTTTGTTGAGGGCAACCTTTGCCATGTCCTCCATGTGAGCCTTGATTGCTTTGTATTTGTAAGAGTGTTAAGCATGTATTTTTCCTTTCAGGGGAACTCTCTTCATCACACTAAACATGATGAGATCTCTTTATGTTCCTCAGCACACAGAATTAGTTTAAAATCAACAGAATAATAAATACATTAGGCGCGGCGCAGGTGGTGTAGGGGTTAGTGTGCGACCACATATAGAGGCTGCAGTCCTTGAAGCAGCTGTCCTGGGTTCAAGTCCAGGACCCGGTGACCTTTGCCGAATGTCTCCCCCTCTCTTTGCCCCTCCTTCCTGTCTACCTACTGTCAAAAATAAAGGCCTCTAGTGCTGAAAAAATTCAAAAACATATATAAATATATACATTAAAAAGAGCTGAAAACCACTAAAATCAAACTGATCCAACATCTGCTCGCTACTGGTTAATGAAATCAACCAACAACTATGCTCTACACATTAAAGGAATAACTAATATTCCAGATAAATACTAAAAACTGCACTAATCAAAACCAGGACCTTATCAGTTTCTCAGGATCAGAAAGGAATGGATTTTATGTCCTAATTCTGAGTTCTGATTTAAGTCTAAAAAGGAAAAGGTGAGAGGGAGGAAAGGGATCAACGCCTCGGGACATTTAGCACCAGACAGCAACTGCAGTAGAGAGAGTGGAACTCCTTAATGAGGTCCGATTCCTGCATTTCCAGCTCTCATGGAACAGACCTCGGTCTGTGTGGATTTGTAGTCCTGACGCTTGTCTTTTAGCTCGGCTAAAGGTGGGATCTTGGCCTAAAAAGTTGTCTGATCAGCCTAACGTTGCTCCGAGGTTGGAAGGCAGACAGAGTAACACTTCCCCTACTTGTTGCTGTGCACCAACAGATCAACTGGGAGAAAGAAGACCCTTACACATTTAGCTTGCTTATAAGAAAGGCAAATCCAGCTGTTATTTATGGTTGTGATAAACACAAACACTGCTGGTTTAGAAGCTAAAATAATGGTGAGCAGCAGGTGTTCTATGAGCCGACTCCGGGCTGCACCAAAGTAGGTAACCCAACTCACATCAGCTTGTTATATTTGTTAAACAAGCATTATTATTATTGTAGTTGGGATGTATCAGTACAAACATATTGTACCGTGATTACTTTGTGCAAATTCATCAGTTATTAAAATGATCATGATTTTGTTCAAATGAGTTGAAAATATGCAAAAAGCACAGCCTGCTTGAGGAGGAGAACTACTGATTTTGTTTTCTGCAAAAAATAGAATACCCTGAAACCGTTTCCTTTCCCAGTTATAAAGGCTACGTTTAGGACTTGGTGCGCTAAAATATCCCCAAGTTCATTTCACTGGTTGCATCTGAGAGACCATCAAGCAACCTGCAGTTTATATTACCATGGAAACTGATTAGGGTCTCAGTAGTAATTACATTTTAAAGCGGCAATGCTCAGAAATGTTATCGTAATAATTAGAACAGGTAATAATCAGTATGTTATTTCAGCAACAGTAGAGGATTTTTTAAATAAAAGCAGTTAGATCATTCCATAAATCATGATTTTAAATGTTCTTGTAAATCCGGTGAAACTGTGGTTCTCATTCAAGGTTTTCATACAGTGAGACACTCATACTGTCCCAGAATCCATTGAGACATTGGATTATGGGTCAGGGGAACGCTGGGAAATGGAATCTGGTCTAAATCTCCAGGTTTTTTTATTGGTCTTGATCACATTAACTGCAAATAAGTCACATGTGGAAAATCTTCTACCTTTCTCCATTTACTGAACCTGAAAGTCTGCACAGAACAAAGCTGCTTCTTCTTCTTCTGTTCCATGTTTAAAGAAAAGGCCAGAATAGACTTTCTATTGTCTCGTATAACTTCGTCCTATTAAGTGCTTTAAAGATTGGCATCAATTTTTGACTCACACTAAAACAATATTCTTAAGTGCTCACTCCTCATCACTTTATGAAAAAGGTGCTGATTCATTCAAGCTCCCCCTCACCGTGTTGTACGCTCTCTTATTGTCTTGTTCCCTTTTGTTTTTCCTCTTTCACACATGCACAAACGCTCTGACATGCACAAGCCGAGAACCGTCTTCCCACCTGATTGCTTTCCCATTTTTCTTGCTGGGAGATTTATGGTTAGGGGAATGTTGGAGACAGACTATTACCATGTCCTGTTTGAACTCATCAGCCAGACAAAGTGTTCGGGGTGGCTGCAGCAACATTCGCGAGGCCCTTTTGCCAAGACACAGTCCCTCCTACACCTCTGTTTAACCCCACTTCACAGGCTTTCTCTCGCGCCGGCTTGTTTTTCATTTGCATTAGGCTGAGGCCCTGATCTTGCTACGGTTTTTCCGGCTGAATGTGGAGCGTTGTTTTCTCTGCACGGAGCTGCTGTTTATTCCATAAATCAGTGGATGCTGGGAACAATTGTTGGATTTTACTAAAAGGGGTTTCAATACAGAAACATTTTGGGGATTTTATCTATTCAGGACTCATAAAGATTTAGAGTAGATTACTTCATACTTGTTTATTTAACATTAAATGATTTCTCAGATTATTGATTCACTTTCTCTTTCAAAACCAAAACACATTTTTTAAATATTGGCTTTCTAGATATTTTTTCCATGCTGCTTTAAGTTCACTCACTTTGATTTTATGACAGTTAATATAAAATTATTTACCTTCATTCAGTGTATTTCATTGCTGATATAAATCAATAAAAATAATGTGTCCTTCTCCAAAAATAATTCCTACATTTTTCCTTAATTTGTCTGCTACTTTTTGCAGATTTATAATACCTTATGTTTATGATTAAAAATTGGGTTAAAATATTAATTGTAAAGCTCATTTATTGACACATTTAAAGTTTAATGAGTTTATCTACAGTTTTATACCCAAATTGTCAGATTACAGAAACGTTTAAAGTGTGAAGTCGTCCATTATTTTGAGGATCTCGACGGTTTTCTTTTCACTTTGGTTGGCTTATTTCTCTGTTTTTTTGTTCTGTACCGAACAACTTTCAGATGGTTGTTGTTGTTTAAGCTGCTTTATTTGGACTGATTCCTGTTACTCTAACGATCCAGAGGCATTTTTTGTGTTATAATATAAAAATACCAAAGATAACACAATTTGACTGAACTATGGTCAGTGATTCAGAAAACATCTTGTTCACTTATATTGGGATGAGTTTACGGTGTCCACGGACAACATTTATGGCTAAATTCATTTGTAATTTTTGTCCCTAATTGGGCTTCGTACAACTTGGCAATATCAAAATCGTTGGCATGTTTTGGAGATCCTGGGCTGCCACCTGTGGCTCTACGATGACATTTTAAAGTGAAGAAGAGCAGACGCCTTGTAGGTACAAGTTATAATTTGAGGAAGACAAACCTCGCTACATTTTACTTTACAGTTTTAAAATGCTGTAGAGCTAACTGTAAATATAAAGAAGCTGTTAAAATCCCAACTTCTTTCTGTAACAGTGACTGTGGGAATAAAAGGACAATCCATACATCTTTTTCTGGTTGGAATTAAGACGGTCTTTCTTTCTGCTTTGACTGTTTTGAACTTCCTCAGTCGACTACATCGCTTTGGGACAAAGGTTGTCACTTCCGTTCAGAAGTGTGTTGATCTGGCTGCCTGCCCACTGTACCCCACACACACACTCTCATGATGTACTGTCATACCACCCTGGCCAGTTTCTTATAAATTTAATTAGACAGGACTGTGCTTTGGTTGGAGATGTATAGAGAGGAGACAGCAGTCGGCTCACTAGCTGGGGGAATAATGAAACCCACACACAGCTCACTGGATCGTCTGGAGCTCATAATAGCCTGCCTGTTTATTCGTTCGGTATGGCTGATTTTGTTTTCCAAAGTGTTGTGAGTGCTAACGGGCTTCAGTCTTGGCGGCCTGCTGTCGGTCGCCACCGCTTGAAGCATCCGTTTCGCCAAGCCTGAATCCCACACTTATCTGCAGGCAGCAGAATGGGTCTCTAGGGACCAGAGAGAGGGAGGAATGTACTTCCCGACGCTCATAAACCCACCCACCCCTTTTGGAGAGGTGTTCATGGAGAGCAGCATTAGACGCTGAAGTAGCCATGTATGTTTTTTAGCACATATCAAAGCTTCCCAGAGAGGCTCTTTTCCTCCTTTATCCTCCCTCTCCCTTCATCCTCTCAGCTCAGGGTGCGTTGGAGCAAGAGTGTTGATAGAGGTGCGTGCCCACTGATAAAGTAAACACTCTCAAGAGGCTTATAAAGGAAATGCTGCTGAATATTCCCTCTATTGTAATGCAAAACAGATTGTGGCTGACGTAAATGGATAACCAAGCCGACCCCTGAGCCAAGATGCTCGGTAAACAGGCCGATGGACGTTTGGCTATCCTGTTGAGCAACCGTGGCACAGTCGGAGGTTTGTTTTGCTTCAGTCAACACAAGTGTCACTTGTCATCCCTGAGGAGGGCCCGTCTAAAAATTAGGGCTTCCTGACATGTTGCAGTGAGTGAGATAGTGAAAGACTGGTGGTGAGCGATGCCAGATTGGCTTTCCTGTGGTGCTCCTAGCAGCCTGATAAGTACGAAGCAGGGATAGAGTGGCTTAAAATGTTTACAGGTGTCATTCATTCATTCTTCAGAGCAAAAGCTGGTTTTCTTCCATAGTGACAACCTAGAGCTGTAAAATAACTCCGTTTCTTAGCCGGTTTGGGTGAAAAACATCAGTTTGTTCAGACTGTATGTTTGTCCCTCCACCCAATGCAGAGAAAGTGTTTCAGGAGAAGTAAGTTTGACTGGATCAAAATTCCTCAGAATCCATGCTGGAATATGTTAAAGTGGGTTCTCCAGAATTTCCATTAGTAAAGGCAACAAATCAACTAACGCTTTGCTTCTTTGTGCCGGCCTTGCTTTTCTACAATTGTTTTCACCATCCAGCGTCTAACCTGTGACCCCCTCTGACATCAGGTGACCTGGACACTTGCTCTTGAATTGTTTATTAGTTCTGTTTCCTGCTAGTATACATAAAAGCAGGAAACATATACATAAGGGAATGCACCTAAGTGTAATGCTGTAACTGTGACACACTTGGTTTGAAATAATTTTGTTCTGCTCTTGTTTGATTTGTTTCACAATAAATAAAACTCCTTTTAAAGTGGCTTTAGAAGAGCAGAGCTATTGAGCGTCATACTTTAGGTACTTTGTATAGGCTGTTGGTGTAAAATGGAACTGCTTTAAAGTATTTGCATGTTTTTCCTTCTCAATGTGTGGCTTGGGATCTCATTTTTCACCACATTGGAAATCAAAGTTTGAAACTGCAGTGGCTCCACTGGATGAATGAGTATTCATAATTCATGGACATCCGTTGAACTGATGTCAGTTAGGTCCTCACAGGACCCCCTGTCGCGCTTGTCTCATGCCTGGGATCGTGCTTGTGTTTGTATGCGCTCCGAGTATTTCCTCTCCTTTACCCCCCTCTCCGTGTTTGTTTCCTCTCTCTGTCTCCTTGACCATCGGGCTCCTGCTCCCCCCGTCGATGCAACCATTCATCCGTCTGTTTCCCTGGAGGTCTTTAAATTAAGAGGACCCCCTTCATAGTCTGAGTTTGTCTGGAGCCGAGCCAGCGGTATGGGAGGCTTTGTTTAGAGAGGGACCCTCTGTAGACTCACTGTCAAACTCAGAGAGAGGCAGGCTTCATGAATATCAGGGCTTTTCAGAGAGCTTGCCTTGCACAGTGATGCCCTGGCCAACGAGAAATCCCGGCCTGTGGCTCCTTCGCTCCTGCTCTCGTTTGTTCATTTCCGCTCCCTTCCTCTTCGATTCCATCTCCCTGGCTCATCTGTTTCCTGTTTCTGTCGCTGCCTGAACTTAATTATTTATGGTTGTTGTACAAGGTTGAGTTTGATGAGCAAGGCAAATTAAATCTTTCTTTAATGAGTGCTTCATGTGAACTGCGGTCAGCAGCGCTGCCTGCAGAGAATTTTGCATGTACGGTTGAAGGTTATTAGCACTCTCAAGTGTCTTTGAGTTCTTCTTTTATGCAGTTCACAGGAATTTGCTCTAATGGGGATGCTTCAGTATGCTGTTGATGTGATTAAAACATGAGTGGTGTAACAATGTCCTTGTCGACCACAGCATCCTTGTAATGTTCTATGTCGTGACCCAGAGTTGACTATTTCCTTTTAGTTTAGGAGACTCTGACATTGTTTTTTTTTTATGTTTCTTCTGTTTAAAGCACTGGAGATTTGACAGGAGTCTTGTCTGTTTTAATGCGCATCAAGTGAGTTTTGGATAAGTGATGAGCCAATTAAGCTAGTCTGCAGAGGTAGTCTGATCACTGGAGCTTACCGCCACAATACAACCTAATTCGGTTGTAATGAGCATGGCCGAGGAGGCTGGCATTACTCACTCTAAACCCCGTCCTGCGAAAATGAGCTCATTCTGTGGACTGTTTTAGGAGCGCCGGGGCTTTGCAGATATCTGCCAAGTCCATACAAAGTCATTGTTCTTCCCCCAAAAAGAGTCTGTGTTATTGTCATAACACGGTGAATCATGAATCAGACGTCATGTTGCAAGAACGTCTGGAAAAGCTGACTGGGAGCTCTGTTGAATGAAGCATAGAGAGAAAATCAGGCGCGTGTCCTGAAAAATGGATACTGACATGAAAGGCATTTGGGTTTTTTTCTCTCCTGGTTTCATCAAACTGGTTCATTACAGTTAATTAGCAAACCGTAAAGCTGGAAAAGCAACAAGAAATGCAATAGTTAATAAAAAGGACAGTATTAGACATAATTCATGAAGAGTCTGGAATTTAGGTTTTTCTGGGCGTGGATAATTATGGTCGAATAAATCAAAGTTCAGAAAAATATAACTTTTTTACTTTGTTTGCTGACCCTTTGTCTAAACCGATCCATCAGTCCAGCTGTTGATCTGTCCATCTATTCAACCATTTGTTCATTTAATAAATTATCCATTCATCTACCCATTTATAATCTATTTTTTCATCCATTTATTAAACCATTCATCCATTCATTTACCCACGTATGCACTTACAAAATCAGCCAACCATCCATTAATTTATAAAACCATTGATCTGTTCATCCATCTGTCCATGCATACTCATTTCACATATGTATACATTTATTAAATTAACTACAGTTTCTGTGCAGCTATCATTTGTTCATTTGTCTTTACTTTAACAAGTTGGAAAAGAAACAATATTAGAAATGAAAAATAGATTAATAAAAATTTGAATCAATCCACTATCATCTCACCCTTAAAAACAAACTTTAAAACATACATATTTAGTGTTGCAAAGTCCTGAGTTGAGATTTACAGCTTTTTTCTTTTGTTAATTGATCAAGTTAAACATCTTCAATTCAATTTCAGGTAGAACGTCAGAATAACCCTTAATTCAGTTTGTTTGGGGACTTTTCCTGACTTCTTAAAGAACACCCGAGTCTGAACTGCATCAAATCAGCTTCCTGTATCCCATCACCAACTCCTAAGACATATAAAACCGAGCACAACATCATAGCACAGGAAAATTATCCCTTCCATTCCTGTACAAATGCACTCCATCCCCTGGTGCCAGCAAGATGATACCTTCCGTCCTGTAAATGACAGCCAACAGATGGTGCTTCTGACAGCTCTACGAGCGTCCCGTGACTGATATCAACTGATGTCTTACCTTGCCTGAGGGGATTGGGAGGTAGAACACCTTCTATGATTCATTAGAGGTGTATCAATGCAGCTCAGCCACAGGTTAAAAGTTTTCTGAGAGAAGGAACGGCAGGAAATATTACACATTAATCTTTTTCTGTCTACAAGGCGGTTGCTGAAGAGCTGAGGAGGGGGACTTCTTGAAGTAATGGAGAAAAAAGCCTCAATGGCGCCCTTGGGTGTTTTTGTGCCCTAATTAGTCCTGCATTTCCCTGAGACATTCCCAGGCTTTCTCGTCAGTCTAGTCCCTCCGGCGTTCGTCTCATTCTCCTTCTACATGTTTACCATATATTCTCTTCGTCTCTCAAGTACCAGAGTATCCCTATGGGAGTTAGATTTCCAACACAAATAGACATGAAGAAGACTGATGAGATCTCAGCTTGGATAGCAGAACGAAAGGCATAAACACCATGCAGTGCCTATAGCAAATGGCTCATGTTAGCACACCTAGAGCTAAACAACGCTTGAAGGCCTCTCAACAGGCTCTCATCAGCCTTTTAATATTCTGAGCTCTAAGTAAAGGGGGATAATGGTACATAGAGATAGCCATTTAAAAAAATTAAACAGAATTTGGTAATATAATTTGTCTTCTAGGCTGCTTTTGGAAAACTGCAACAGTGGAACAAATACATATTGATTCTATTTCTTTTTTCTAATCTTAGAAAATCTTAGCTTAAAAGCTAAAGCTTTTAACCATGATCTAAAGTGATTGTAAGATTAAACTCACATTTATTTTAGTATTCACATTGAAAATGGCATACGTCAGAATTTCATGTTGTCTTAGCACAAAGCTAAATTCCCACTTAGCTTAGTACATTGTTAAATTCCCCGTTAGTCCAGCACAAAGCTAAATTTCCAACTTAAATATAAGTTCAGTCATTTTAGCACCTTACATTCCTTCCTGTTTTAGCACACAGCTAAATTCTGAATTAATGAGCATTACCAAAAGTTCATTGTTGGATTAGCACAAAGTTAAAGTCCTATTTGGATCAACACAAATCTGAGTTCAGTTAGATTTCCACAACGCTCCTTCTTGGTTTACCTAAATGCTATTTACACAGATTAATCTAATTTCACATTTCCATTGGCACAAAGCTAGATTTTATGCTAGTTTAGCATAAAGCTTAATCCTCTATTGCTGAGCATGAGTTAAAATGTGCCATTAGGATAGCAACAAGGTAAAGATCCTCAAAGTCAAATTCCTATAAAACACAGAGGGAATTCAACAGGCAAATTTCCACATAGCTTAGTACATAGCAAAGTAGCCAGTTAGCCTAGCCAAAAGATAACTTCCCACATGGCTTAGTCAAAAGCAAACTTCCAATGTAGCGTAGTACATAGATAGCCTATTAGCATTGCACAAATATAAATTTGCAGTTAGCTCAGCTCATGTTTAATTGCAAATTAAAGGTAAGTTAGCTTTGCACCAAAATTTACTACAGAAGAAAACAAACTCCGAATATATAAAAACCTGAATGCAAATCCTTTACTTTATCTCTTATCAATGCTAATAGTAGCCCATCTCACTTATGTCAGAAATAAACCTATCAACCATTAACTGTACAGTGTACTGCCATTAACAGCTCATTAATCTGCACGCCGTTAGCTTATGGGTGCAGAAAGGAAAAGCATACCATTCCTCCCTGCGGCCTCTAAATATAAATCTGTGTGACCTTTTTATTTCCCCAGATGTACCACTGCAAAGTAAATTGCATCAGCTTTCGGGGGAAAAAAATGTGCTACAGCTTTATTCTCTCTCATCTTGTCTGGCAAATTGCTCTTTTCTCATTTCCAAGTGAGGCTGATTTGTTTCACAGCTCTGGTTTTCAGTTTTATTCTCTTTTTCTCCTAGACACAAAATGTTGCTACTGTAATTGTAGAGAAACACTTGTTCTTTCTACTCATCCTAATTTCTTGTTTTTGTTACAATTACCCTTAGGAAAAAAGATGATGTATTGCTCTACAGAGAGGTATTATCTGGTGTTTTATACCCAGTTTATTGCGCTTTCCTTTTAGTTGTTTTTGTAATACTTTTGTTTTATTGTCCATTCAACATACATTTTTTATATAAATGATAAAATGTAACCAGGAAATCTTTTTTCTCAAAGATTTTAATATTTAGCTTAAATAACTAATAGCAAAAATCTCCATATGAAGGTCAAAATTAAAGAAGCAATTCACTCATAACTTTTTCCCCTTTAGATGGAACTTTTGAATAAATGTTTTTGCAGTTCATTCATCTAACAAAAATGACAATGCAAGCTTTCTTTCCTATACAAAAAGGAGGTAATGATGCACTCCTCTATAGTTAGGACCAATTAGGGTCAAAATCAACACAGTAGAGCCTATAATGACTTCCAAGAATGGTTTATCTCAACAATTACTGGATCCCATTTCTCAACGTAGAGTGATGGTATGTTATTATAAGACCCTTGTGGTCTCTGCTGCTCTTTTATTTCCCTCTTTACGCTGCCTGTTCGTTACAAGAATCCTAAAAAAATCCCAAACCCAATTTTAGGCTAAATTTTAGCTTGTGTGCGTAAAAAAAGATTATAAAACTGCTTTCATGGTCTAAAGTAATCTCCTTGTAATTAGGGCATTAACCTACATGTGTAAAAATCCCTGGAGCACCACCTGACCACAGAAAATATATTACATTTTTCGTGAAGGAGACCTGCTTCTGCTTTACCTCAAACATCCCTGTTTGTGATATTTAGAGTCTTTCAGCTCATTGCCATTAAAAGTGCTTATATATGCTACTTTAAGAGACATTGGTGTTTATAAATCAATTAGTACCTCTGGTTATCAAAAATCATATCTGTAACAACTTGTTAATAAAATTAAATCATTTTAATCAAAAGGTAAATTCATTATTAAGTTAAAAACTGCAATACGCCAAAGATATTTCTTATATTTTTGGATTAGTATTTACTTCAATAATCAACATGGACATCTACCAGTGCACTAATGTTTGCAGAGGAAAAATCTCATGTAATACTAATCAGTTAATGTTTACTCACTACTGATGAACAAAAACTAAAGAAATAAGATTAAACTACAAATCTTTAAATATGTCTACCAACATGGCAATACAGTATGTTATAGGAAGAGTTCAACAAAAAAAAAAAAAAAAAAACAATTTTGCTTTAAGAATTAAAACTGATGAAACCCCTAGATGTTCAATTGTCAAGAAGAAGCTTATAGTGGTCGATTTTTATGATCTGTTTAAGAGGAGAACATAAAAACAAGCCCATAATTTTGAAGCCAGTAGGATAATCTGGCAGTTTTGGTTTCAGTAAAACCAACAACAAGATAGTGAAGGATGCCTTACATTAGGTCTGAAATATGCCATTTGTTCATGAATCTTTTTGGAGCTAGATTTTTTTTTACTCAGTCATTATATTTTCTTACCTGGCATCAGTGGTCGAATCTCTTTGGGAACAAATAACTGCATGGCCAGCCAGGAGTTCACATTCAGGGTGGAAGCTTTCTCTCTGGCACTGGATTTTCTAACGCCTCGAGGCTCTCCACTTCCAACTCCTGGGTAGTGGTTTGAAATATTACTGTAGATTTACACAGACATCCGAAAAATGAAAAGCAAAAACACTGTTTCTTGCAGCATTGGACTCAAAAATAGACAACTTTTTGAAGGATAGGTGCTAAAAGTTTATCGCAACTGCAGTCAGCAAAAGTTGATGAAGGTTTGTGGCCGGGTTAGGTCTCGTTTCTTTGATGGACAAAGTTTTCTAGAAAGTTCTGTGTACATTTTCAAGACAGCACAGCCTCTGGCCAGCATACGATTCCTGGGGAGGAACTGTCACAACAGACTGATCAGCCTTTAAGCAGTGGAGATTATAGCAACAAGTGGCCAAAGGTGAAGAAAATATTAAATTTTCAAGTTTCGGCTACCCTCACAGCATCTAATAAAGAGAATTTGTGTAAAGTTTTAGCTTAACCTAGTCATCATAATTGTTATTTTTATATAACCTAGTGAGTACAACAACGGTAAATCCAGCTGACCAGCCGAAGGAGAGCGAAGAGTCTTGGTAAATGAGAGGTCAAAATCCAAAGATTGGTTCATGCTACAAAGATTCAAAGTGAATATGTGGTACTACCCTGTATCTGCAAAGCCCTTTATGGTCTGTATCACCCCTCCGAATGGTGTTCATTAGCAGTCCCCAGGAACCCCAGACCTCCCCATCAGTGCATTACTGCACACGTTCTCCGTCTAAGAACGGCCTGCTCTCAATGTCAGAATGTTGAAAGACCGTGAGCCTCTCGATATGGTGAAACTCCTGACCCTCGGCATGAAAGAGATGTTGCTGCTGGGTATTAAACAGCAGAAACCCAACAGAGACCGTGTTTCAGACCCAGTATTGTAGCTATGGGTGATTTGGATGAAAAAGGCCTCAAGGTGGGAGAGAGGAAGACTCCAGATTGTTTCCACAAGAATACACACTCTGGTCTGAGTTTTTGTGTTTGCTTTTGGTGCTATAAGACCTCAGCCCAGACCAGGGGGATTTTCAGGCCGTAGGAAGATATGTTTGTCTAAGCAATGTCTTACAAATCCATCATCAAGCCACATAAAGACAGAGGAATCACACATTTTGTTCAGGCTGTTTGGTCCTTTAAGTTGCTAGTACGAAGGACGCGTGTAGATCCGAGTGCTTATTAAATGTATTTAACCCGAGGTCATTCACAGAGCCGAGCTGAAGCATCTGACAGAAATCCAGACCTAAACCAGCAGAGACCAGAGGAGAAAGCAAGATAAAGCAAAATAAGCCAAAGACTAGAGAAGAGAGTGAAAAAAAGTCTTAACCACGTTGTAAATGTTTTATTTAGCTGCTTTGAACTGCTCCATCTGAAGGCGTGTGTGTGTGCGCACATGATGCTGCTGCCTACGATGACCCAGTTATTCCTGAGGATGAGCTGAGCCAGTGATATTCAGGGTAGATAAAAGACCAAAACTGCAGGGAGCATCTTTATTTTTCATGCAACATCTTTTTTTCTTGTAAATATCCAAATGTACACTAATTAAATTAGATTTACTGCCACATTAAAACCAACAAAACTGATTCGTTTCCATGCAACCTATATACCATAACTAATATTGTCATAAATCCTTTTTTTCTTAACAGTTTTGTGTTACTAATAGTAACAGCCTCTGTTGGAAGGCAATTTAAACTGATGGATTAAGTCACAAATGTGTTTAAAAGGTTATTAATTAGGCACAGATGAAGTCAGTTTTCTTTTTAGTAGTAGTAGTAGTTCTAAATCCAACAGAAAATAAATGAGAACACAATTATCCCATTTATGCATCAAAGCATCTGTCCCTAAGCTTTTTCTAAATTTTATTTAACTTAAAAAGAGTTCTCTTGAGAGGATGGGGGAAGTTCTTTATTTTGATGGGAAAAAGAGCAACAAATATTTGACCTATGGCTACAGAGCCGATCAAGGAAAAATTGGCACATTCCAGTCGTGAGCTGGTTGATTGGCATCTTCACCAAGACATCTGGGATGAATTTTAAGAACGTCTAGCTAAATTGAAGGAAAGGAAGAAGAAATAAGGAATAACTTGAGACATTTGTCCTGTTCTGAACACGTTAAGCCTCCTTTGATTGATCTGTTCTCCAAACATCAGATCACTGTTTGATTGCTTCACAATATCTGCACCCTTCCTCAAGGTCTTGTACCTTTGTTGAATTTATTCTCATTACTTTAATTAACCTGTTTGCAGCAGTAGCCCGCAGCAGAAATGTAATGAACTTCCTCAGTCCCATCTGTATGATGTATAAGACTAAAACAAATGGGAATGTGTGTGAATAAGGTTTAGTTTTTTTTGGTTTTAAAAGTTCTTTTCCAGAGCTGAATGAAACCTGAAGTTTAAGTTGGTTCTGGTCTGCAAATGGATGAAAAAATAATAAAACATCTCATATATTCTTAAGTTTTGGCTAGGATCATAGTGAGGACCTGCTTGCAGGAGAAAAACAAGCAAAGCTCCAGGTTTTAACAAATGTTTTAAACATGCAGAAAAAGGAAAAGAGGAAACATCTCTATACATGTTTTTGGACAGAAGGTGATTGGAGATGATTAAATCAGCTGGAGTTGTCTGCTTTATATGTTTAGTTTTAATTGCACTATGTGAATGCCAGGGCAAACCAAGCATCGTGTCCTTTCGAACAGTTTTAACTCATAATGTCGTTGTTATGATTAGCACCACTATTAGCAGTTATGGCTTTGGTAATTGGACTCTCAGTTGGAGGTAAATCTATTACTGCAGGATTAAATGGAGCTCCGTTCCCTCAGATGTTGGGAGTAAATGCACAGCGGTTTAGTTCTGTTTTTACACACATTATTTGAATTGCTGCCTGAGTGGTGTCAGTATATCAAACCCCATCATATACTCTGGGTTTGCGAGTGTTTGTTGTGTGACTGGTTTACCAGATGGGCCCTCCATTGATAGCGAACGTTTCATGCAGCTTTTTAAAAGCAGCGTTGGGGGGCTGGCCCGATCTCCAGGAAGTAGAAAGTGTGCCATCGTCAGAGTGGAGGGTGGGGGGGAGTAACGGCATGGAGCTGCTGCTGTGGTGTCCCATTAAGGAGAATTACATGCTCAGATTGGAAACGACATTCCAGTTAGATCAAAGGCGGTCAGATAATTTCCCTCAGCTCTGTTCGACCCCACAAAAAGCTGACTCGTTTTAAAAGATGTGGTGACTCAAAGTCACTGCATTCGTGTAAGGTTTTTAAATGTACAGTCCTGTGCAAAGGTTTTAAACCATCCTTGATTTCATTAAAGTCCAAAGACTTTCTGTGGTCTTTCAGTTCTTTTTTTTTTTTTTTTTTTTTTTTTTACCTTGGGTCTTCAGTGCCTTTACCTCAACATGGCAGCGTATTGTCCAGTAAAAGCTAAGAAAAATGAGAGGAAAGCATGGACTAAAAATGTCATTTTACTCCTAGACCTGTAGAATCAATAAATCACTTAAATTGAACCTGTCTGACAACATGAGGTAAGGTAAGCTAAAAGATCTCAAAGAGACTTGGACAAACATGGCATTCAATGAAGACTTTCAAGGTAAAAACCACGTCTGACTAAAATGAACACAAAGGCACATCTAATATTTGTCAATATACACCTTGATGATCACTAAGACATTTGGGAAAATATTCTGTAAACTGTTGGGATAAAACTGACCTTTTTAGAGGGTGTCTGCCTTAATACATCTGGCATAAAACTAACTAAAGCTTTCCAAGCAAACACCCTGCCAACAGTCACACAAGATGAAGGTAGTGTGATGGTCTGGGCCAGCTTGCTGCTTCAGGACCTGAATGACTTGCTGAAAATGATGGAACCTCAAATTCTGCTCTGTTCCAAAACATCCTGAAGGAGAACGTCCGGCCATCAGTTCATGACCTTAAGCTTGAGCACACTCGGGTCATTCAGCATGAAAACTCGCCAGCAAAGTTCACCTCTGAATGTCAAAACAAAGAACCCAATATGAAGGTTTTAGAGTGGCCTAGTCAAAGTCTGGACATAAATCCAGTTGAGTGGCTGTGACATGATCTTAATCAAGTGGCTCCTGTTATAAAGCTTCAAATGTGGGATTCAGCTGGAAATGAAGTCTTCTCTGCGTCTTTTTTGGTGTAAAACATAGAAATAAAAGTTGACTCAAGACTTTGGTGAACTACATGTGGTGATTATCCTCGTGGTTGTTTACTTCCCCCTTGTCCTTACCTCACCTCGGTTTACCTTTTCATTTTCCTGTCTTTGAAACTAAGAGGCAGGAATGTTTTGGCAACCAAAGTCTCGGTTCTGCGGCAACAATATCCCTCTGTTAGCTGTACAAGGAGAGAAGGCTGGCTCTTTGCTCCACTGCACCGCAGAAATTTCTGATAGCGTCGCCTTTTAATGGAAAAGGGAACACGGAAAGAGAGATAAACCAAGGCCTCATTTACACAGCGCATTAACATTTTTATGGTACCTAGTTTGGATCCATATGCAGCGGATCTGGAGCTCCGTCTCTACCCGGTCGGCATTAACGGGCTCACTCTTCACGCCTGAGACACCTGTTAGTAAACTAAGATGGACAGCTTTTGACGTCTTTGAAAGTGTAATTCTTTCATTCATCACTGTCAAAAGTTCCTCAGGTCTCATTTTGGTCCCCACCTCTGTTATCATTTTCAGATCTTTCATAAACAGAAGTATAAAGAAGCAGCTGCAGAGGAAAACATGAGTTGGAGAACAAGAAATCTTGGAAGCACATGAAGGAACGTCTCTCAGAACTGCATTGTTCAATTTGAAGTGCTAAGGCAGTGATTCTTACCAAGGGCTGCCTCTTCATGTTCACTCCTGCCTCATTTATATTGTATCAGAGGAGGGAAGAGAGCTTTTTGATGAGGATATTGCTTTTATAGAGAAGGAAGCAAACTTTCCTCTTCATCACACAAGCTGAAGAGGGTTTTATCCTTAAATTTGGGCTAATGGGTTGAGCAGAATGTGTGGTATATGGATCAAATATTCTTTAGGAGTGTAAGATTACTTTAAATAGAGGCCAAAACCCAAACATTGAAGGCCTGAGCAGCTGTCATTTATCTTCTCCAAGATCTTGTGCTGTGTTACTAGAAACACCATCACACTTTTTAGATCTTTTTTATGGAAAAAGTATGTAGGTATGCAGGAAGGAGTTGAGAAAAATGTGGACAGACTGACAGGAAAAGTATTTTTTTTAATCACGCATCCTTCAGCTGTACACTCCCTAACATCTGAAAAGTTGGTTTCCCAAAAGTTTATCTCTGCATTCCATCTGTCCTGTTTTTGGTTGATAATTTAGGGAGGAATAATATTTTTAATGACAATTAAATGGGCAACAGATTAATAAAGGTTTTTACTTAGCAGCATTACTACAGAAGTCTGCAGAGTTTTGGCAAGTGTGCGATTTCAGGCTTTTTTCTCTCTCCCACAGCCAAAAAGTTCCTTCATCCGTCCATCTCCTGCCAGTTCTTTGTTCCTTGTTCTCGAACTGTGACCAAGTAGAAATATCCGCCATAAATGAGCAAATACTTTTCAATATTAAGGAAATAAGACCTTGAGGTTTGTGACATAGGCTGAGTGAATTGTGTCTTCAGTTTCCTGTTCTTGGGCAGGGGAGACACAGCTTGGCTTTCTGCTGCTGTAGCCCATCTGCTTCAAGGTTCACCATCATCTTTGTTCTCCATTCTGATGCTCAGTTTGAACTTCAGCAAGTGGTCTTCTTCGCGTCTAGATGCCTTAGTCTGTTGTGTAGCTGATGTGATTGGCTGATTTACTGTTTGTGATCACAAGATAGACCTAATAAAGTGGCTAGTGAAAGTATATTGAACACCATCAGTTAGTATCTCTATTGCCTGGTGTTTATAAGGACTTAGATACACTCCCTTTTTGTCCTGTGTTGCTCTGATTTCTGCTCACTGAGAATACCTTTCATTATATCAGCTTGCTTGGTTTATGCTGTTAAACTCTTTTGTTGCTGTGCTTTAGGCAGTGAATCATGCTGGCCTTGTACTCATGTACAATTAAAGCTGCTCCCTACAGCTACAGTTAAGAGCAGACAATGGGTGGATGTTTGAGAGAATGTGTGCGTGTATAGTTATCTACCTCAGCTGTGACCATGCAAATAAGCAACAGGAAAGTCATTTGGTGCTCAACTAAAGATAACTTATTTTTCTTTCCACCCCGAGTGCTCATGCCCCGCTGGGCAGTGAGCCTGACTGTCCATGCATAGCATACATGAATATTGCCAGCTTGATGCACAGCCTCCAAAAGTAGTTTCCTGCTGTATACAATTCTCGCCGCATGACTCGAGTTTCACTTTTTATTCCTGGCTTTGGAAGGAAAGCTTCCTTACGCCCAGGGAAAATAAATGTGCAGAAATCCCAGCGGGTGATGGTGCGTTGTCATCCTTGTGGCGGATATATCACGGCTCTGACGGTGCGCGCAGATACGAGATGGCTCAGGGATAACAGCTGCCTCGTGTGCGCTGTTCCCTGCACCCTGTAAAAACCTTGTCCGGATAGAAAAGCGACACCTACTTCCTCCTTTTGTTTGAGCGCTTTCCATGTGTGACCCTCGGCGACGTACAAGCAGAGAACGTTTATCTCTGTCTGTTCATCAGTTAGCAGGAAATCAAGCTTCATGTACGTCAGAGCTGGTTGCTAGGATGCAATTGATTTAAATCCTCATCAAACACCACAACAGAAGTCGGGTTGGTGCCTCATTCTTACTGTTTATCATGTAGATGTTCCTATGAGGCAGATGCATGGCACCTATTTGCCACTTTGCATGCAGGCTTCAAACAGCTCATCATAAAGGTCATCTGCAACATTTACCTGGGAGTATTCCCTGCCTTGGGCTCCGTATCATCTCCCTTGTTCTTTGTTTAAAATTTAACGCCCCCAGTCGCTTTAAATCTCAAGGTTTTAATGATTTCAGGTTCACTTGCCTCACAGATGGCAGTGTGCGATATTTAATTTAAGCTCTCCATGAGGGGAAAGGAAAGTTTTTTTTTTTTTTTCCTTTTTTATTTTAGAAAGTACCCTGAACCCTTCTTTCTTTCCCCCTTCTTAAAGAGCTCTGCAAAAGCTGTAAATTGGCTTTTGGCCTACTTCCATCTCTTGCTCTGTTCCCTCTTATGCTTCCATAATGTAGGCTGCAAATATTATTCTTGCAGGAGATATTAGTCTTTTGCAGAATCTGTCAGGCAGAAAGGATTTAGTGTTGGGTTTCTCCATTTATTTTTTATTTTTTTTTGTTCTCTGAAATAGCGTACAACAGCTTGGATAGTTTTTCTTGCTGCCTCGGAGAGATGAGCCCATTTCTCTCCCGTTGCACGAAGCTTATTAGTTTTCTCTGTCGTTCTGCCGGTTCTGGTTTCTCTCTGCTGGAGCGGGGGGGGGGGGGGGGGGGGGCTCCGCTCTCATCCGCAGCTCATGAATGTCTGTTCTCAGAGTTATCACTTTATGCCCTGCCTCGAAATAAGCTTTATCTTCCGACATTGAGTCTTTAAAGAAGTAAATATGCAATCAAGGTCGGCAGGCTAATTCTGTGCCTGGGAAGCAGGGTTGTTTGAGAGTGCAACGGTGATGAATTCTCTTAAACTAAGGGGCTTTCCTGAGAACGCTCAGCGACTCTAGTTGATGTGGATGAGCTTGTTAGAAACGAGCTCCCCGTCTACGTGCTTCTAATCCCACGTGTCTCTGCAGTGAACTTGAGACTAAAGCTGTCATGGTCCAAGTCGCCGCTGCTCTCTGTGGCTTTGGTAGTTCTGCATGACCCAAACACAGGGAGACATTCGTTTTTTTACTTCCTCTGTCTTTTCATATCCGCTCACTCCCACCATGGACTTCCTACTCTTAGTTGGTTCGGCTCAGCTTATAACATGGTTTCTACACATCTTGGAATATCTGGAGTTTGATTTCAGTTTTTACAGGTTTAAGTGTGGATATTAAGTCTGAATATTGTCCATTTTTCCCCTCTTTCCTTGTTTCCTTTATTGCATCATGTCTTTACTCCATTCCTTCCATTGCTTGCGTCTATCCATCCCTTCCTGTGCCTTTGCTCTCTTCCTTTTGGTTGTCCTTTCACCCTTCCTTCCTCTCTTATATTTTTTCCACTTTATATTTAAAGCCTAACCTCTGCAGAAATAAGTCCCATAAATTCAGTTTCAACCTTTGTATTTAAACTATAAATTGACTGAGAACTTTGGGAGTCTTGTTAAGTATTAAAGGTTCACATGTAGGAACCCTGTTGTAAATTCAGCCTTTTTTTTCCCCCATTGAATGCCTTCACTTTTCTTCTCCTGTCTTATGCCTCCTCTTCTCTTCCACATTGCTGAAGCCACAGTTCCCACAGGCCCGGGACCACAGCTGTAGTCCATCCACGTCTCCCTGTGACCTTTCTGCACGGCGCTGCTGAACAGCTGTTCCGCGTACACGCTCACACAGCGGCCAGCCAAGTGCATCGCTGCAGGAGAGGCCTGCAGGAAGGGGCAGAAGGTTCCAGCATGCACACAGACACACAGTCACATGTGGTCTGACATGAACATGAGGTCTCGGCGGTTCGCAGAGAAACAGAGAGGCATAGGCTGTAAATCAAAAGCCATCGAAGTAAAAGCGCACGCTTCTACCAACACAACCCAGTATGTTGCAGAATCACGCTCGACAACTCCCTTTGTCAGCTTCGGTCAAACCATCAAAATCGTCACTTAAAGGCTTAGCCAACCCTTTTGTTCCTCTGGGTGGGGACCGGTGTGATCTTTGACCTTTGCATGATGAGCCCACCCCACTCAGGACCTCAATTCAGTCGTCTGAGTCCATTTTAGCCCCCGTCTGTCATGTGGCTGAAGTACATGAGTGGTAGCTGTGGGATGAACTTGAGCGATGACATAACAGGGCTCGAAGGAATGTGTAAAAAATAGAGTTGCTGCTGTTGAATGTTTTAGCTTTTAGGAATGCAGTCTGTTGATCCATGATTTACGTATGAGAACATGTCCTACATAGGTGATTTATTTGACTTGGAGAAACTTTGTACACCCCATAATGCAGTAATGTTTAGAACCAAGTTTATAAGCCATTGTTTTCTGCACACTTTCACATTCTCATACCTCATTCTGGAGGAATTTATCCCACTCCTCTGTACATGTTACTTCAGTTCATTGATGTTTGCAGGTATTCATTTCTGCACAGCTCTCTTAAAGTCCCACCACTGAATTTCAATCCGTTTGAGGTCGTATCTTTGACTGGGCCATTTTTATTTCAGTCATTGTGTTGTAGATTTGCTGCACTGTCTGAGATGCTTGTCCTGTTGGTGGTGAGCCAACCTTCACTTTTTGCTCTTTGGTATGCAAAGGACCTCATGGTCAAATCAGTAACTGCGAGATCCCCGGGTCCTGTGGTAAACCGAGCCCAAATCATCACACCTCCACCACCATGCATGACAGCTGGCATGAAGGGTTTGTGGTTTGGGTTTTGTCAAACATAGTTCTCCTTGTGATGCTCAAACCACCACTAAACTATATTGCCAAAAGTATTAAATTGCTTACTTTTACATGTACATGAACTTTGTTGACATCCTATTCTTAATTTATAAGGTACAATCTAAGTATTCGCAAGATGCCTCAGTGAAACACTAGGAAAAAATTTTCTGCTCTGCTGTAGGGAGAGCTACAACGCATATTTGGTTGACCCTGTTTTTTAGAGTCCTTCTGGTAATATTTATCAGAACCTGCTCAGTTAGACACAGAGGTCTGGAGAATGACCAGCTCTGATACATTTGCTGATGCTAAACCATTCAAAGCAAGCAGAAGTATCTTAAAATTAATGCCTGTATATTGTAAGTATGTTAAGTGTTAAGCATCTGAGATTGAGGCTATGGTTGATTTTTTCCACAGTTTCTCTGAGCATTGCACAGCCTGACCTTGGAAGGACATTTCTAGGAAATCCACTCTGGTGAAGACTAGCAACTGTGTTTCATGTTTTCCACTTTTAAATAATATTTGTCACCGTACCTTGATGGGCTTCATGGACAGCAACAATTGCTTCTCTAAGGTTGTTGCTGATGATTTTCCAGCTTGGCATTGTGTTGCTCTACACCAGCAAATTGCCAAAAAACCCCAATTTCATGGAGGTGTTCACACTTGCTGATGGTGCGAGTTATAATTGCAGCACCTCTGCTACTTCATTCATTTCATTTTCTACCGCTTATTCCATAGTGGGTCACGGGGGAGCGGGTGCCTATCTCCAGCAGTCTATGGGCGAGAGGCAGGGTACACCCTGGACAGGTCGCCAGTCCATCGCAGGGCAACACACAAACAACCAAGCACACACTCATTCACCTAAGGGCAATTTAGAGTTACCAATTAACCTAACAGGCATGTCTTTGGACTGTGGGAGGAAGCCGGAGTACCCGGTGAGAACCCACGCATGCACGGGGAGAACATGCAAACTCCTTGCAGAAAGACCCCAGGCTGGGAATTGAACCCAGGACCTTCTTGCTGCAAGGCAACAGTGCTACCAACTGCGCCACCGTGCAGCCCACCTCTGCTACTTTCCTTTTAATATCCTTTAAAACTCTGTTTTAAAGGAACTCCGGCCATATGTTTAGTCAGTGTCACCTTATTTGGGTTAAAAACCTGAATTTCTAATTGTGATGGGGGATTATTAATATGCAGTCCTCCAACGTTACCTGATTATTTATATAGAGAGAAATTGTTGCACATGCTTTATGAATCATTTTGTTGAAAACCTGATTAAAATCCTAAAATTGAAACGTTTTGATGTATTGGAACGGAAAATCCGAACGATGCGAGCCTCAGGTAGTACAGCAACGCCATCTTATAACTCTGCTGCCAATATTGCAATTTGCCCTCTGTTTTCTTGCCGGCGAAGCCGCCGCAGAATATTAAACTGCAGCTCCAGCGACGCACCGTAACCTCAGAGGTGACGGGTCACAGGTCAGTCCTGACAAACAGCCACATTGGAGCTCACATACAGACAAACACACACATGCTCACAGTTCTGGAGACTGCAGCAGAATTTGAATGCAGACCTCCAGCTGACATCCATCCTTGACAATGTTTTTTCTTTACTTATTTTTGTGCTTCCTTCCTTATGTCCCTCTCTTCCATCCTTCCTCACCTCCTTCCGTCCTTCAATTCTTTCCTCCATTGTGTTCCCTTTCTTCCTTCCTTTTTTGTCTTTCCTTGTGTCCTTCCCCCGTTCGTCTCTTTGTTCATCCTTTGATCTTTCCTTGTTGTCCCTTCCTTTTTTACTTGCTTCCTCATGTCCTTCCCTCCTTGTATCCTTGCTTTTTCATTCTTTCCTTCCTTCCTTGTGTCCATTCAGTATTTCTTGTGTCCCTAACTCCTCCCTTACTCAGTGTTTATCCAAGTCCTGTGGAATTGCTGCATACGTTTAATGAGAAATAATTTTGTTTAAAATCCTAAACGTGAAACGTTTTGATGTAGTGGCATCATCGTGATGTGGCTTCAGGTAGAACAGCATTGCTGTCGAATATTAAACTGTAGCCCGGCTAGGCGCTGTAACCTCGGAGGTGACGGGTCGCAGGTCAGTCCTGACAAACAGCCACATTGGAGCTCACATACAAACAAACACACACATGCTCACAGTTCTGGAGACTGCAGCAGAATTTGAATGCAGACCTCCAGCTGACATCCATCCATGATTAATGAGCGAGCCTGGGTTAAGTTTGGGCTCCTTAATAAATACAGTTTGAGAAGTTGAGGAGCCTATAAATATTTGACATGTCTCTTGAATGTGTTTGCATAATTGATGCAGGAATCTAAATTGAATCATAATTGCATCATAGTGGACATTTCGTCCCTCCTCCCCCTCTTGCTTTCATTATTTTTTTCTGTCCTTTCTCATTGATGTTCCTCTCGAGACCAAATACGGCCCCTTCACTCCAACTTATGCAAAGAACACACTCAGACAGGGGGCCGACAGACAATCAATGTGATCTCAGGGTGTGACTGACACATGGTACTGATGAACTCACTGGGTAGCATATCGCTTCACTCGCCTCAGCGCTGTGATTGACAGCTGTACCTTCTCCCTGTCTCTCTCTCTCTCTCTCACACACACACACACACACACACACACACACACACACACACACACACACACACACACACACACACACAACCTGGGAAACGCCGACTGTCTCAGACATCATGCTGCTCTCCAGTGTCATGCTGTGCTGACATAGTCTGTGTTTGATGCTGATGTCAAACTCGCTCACAAATGATTTGCTGTGTGCCCGACTGTCTGTGTGAGCGAGAGTTTTAGACAGCAGCAGAGGTGGAAGAGCCAACATAAGGACTGAGATTCGTAAAAAAATTGAATCGTGTAGTTTAAAAAGTGGGCTGCATGATTTCGGGAAATTATGCAGTTCGAATGGATTTGTTGAATGTTAAAGTCACAAAATCAGCTGCAGTTAAACCACATTTTCCTCACTGTTCTCTCTCTTTTCCTTCAGAATTTTCACAGTACTCTATGATTTAGCATCTTAGTCACTAAAATCTAAACTTAAAAATCTAAGAAATTATTGTTGGATCGATTTTTATTTCTCTTTTTTTGTAACAATGCTTCACATAGGGGATTATTTCAAGGCAGAGACACCAAGCTGTCGACACAGGTTAGTACTCTGTTAGTACCCCTAACAGGGTTATTAGCTAGTTGTTATTTTTTAAACAGGTGTTTTCTCATACTTTCATACTGTCCTGGAGAAAGAGGAGCTTTTCTCGAGCTTTTTCCTTTCTTAGAAACACCAGAGTGTCAGAAAACCCTTCGCAGTAATGCAGTAGTTCTCAGCCACCACTCAGTAGTATAGCTACATAACGTCTCATCGTAGGCAAAATGCCTCCAAACAGACCTTTTTCTTTTGGCTTTTTAGTTAAAGACGGTCCTGAAGACTCTTCTCCAGATGTACTTGCTAGATCACAGAAGTTTTGAACTTTAAGGATGCCAGTACCTGTGATTGTCAGCCATTATTGTTCAGCTGAGCTGCTGAAAGGCAGGAAAGCGTCTGTCTATCCAAAGTATTGCTGTGCGAAACGCTGTGCTAACTTGGGAAGATAGAAACAGTACAGGTTATATGTTGATGTTGTTGCAAATTAGTGTTTTATTATTATCATTATTATTGTGTGTTTTGATTATGGAAATATATAAATTATTGTGACAACCCTTTCACGTTCAGGATGCTCTAGTATCTATTTTCTTTACAGCAACATTCACTTGTCTCACCTTTCATTTCTGCTGGTTAGCCTTAAACTATGCTGCTCCAGCAGTTAATTAGGTTATGAAATGCTGTTGTAACAACATGTCACCTGAGAAGCTCGTTGCCTTATTGTGTGTTTCCTAAGATGGAGCAGAGTTGACACATACAGCTACAGTGAAGCCACATTTTGCTACTACTGATGATAGTTGCTTTAGTTTTCTGAAGTGTCAGGATATTGTTAGCTTGTTCAATCTCTGTTTTGTTATAACTGGTTGATATTTCGGTTCCTAACAAATTTCAGTGAAGTTTCAGTGAAACCAAATCTGTCTGAAAAATTTGACCCTCTGCTCTTTGCTTTGAACATCATGTTGTTATTATGAATATGAATATATTATTTAATATGAATACTTTAATATTTTATCAAATAATATTTTGGTCTGTTAAGGGTTGACCTGTGAAAACCAGCCCAATAAGGCGGTGGCATTACGACAAAATTGAAAGGGGTAAGCCAAGCTCTGGCATTATTGAACAGCAAAACTCTGCACACACACAGAATGAATTCACACAATTTCTTAAAACAAAAGAATTTATTAACAAAAATAAGTCAACTCAAAGTCAAACATATTTCAGCGAACAAACTCTTTACTATCCTTTACTAACCCAACTAAACTACCAAGCAAAATGAAAGAATAAGGAAGACTAATGGGCTGTCTACAATATCAACAAGTGAATCAAATGGTTGAAAACCATGACTGAAAGAGTGATGCAACGTTACCATGCAATGTTATTTATGTCTGAGAACCAAGGATTATCTAGAAGAATCTGGAAATGAACTTAAGTTAGTCTTGGAACCAACTTAATGATTAATATACCTTCAACCAACCATTCCCAATGCAAGATCAGATAAAGCATTTTAAAGAATGATTTGCTGAATAAAATCAACCTTCAGGATGACCAATTCTCAACGGTGTTTAATTAGCTGCATTTATTTATTAAGATAATATTTAAAGAAATATCAAGGAAATAGTAAAATAATATTTAACAAAATAGTATTTTTGAATAAGAACCCAATAAGAACCAAACCTTTCTGGATAAATGGGTCTTAATGGTGTTTAGTTATCAAGTTTAGTAAAATAATATTTAGGGAAATATTATTTCTTAGATTGCACAACCTTTCTGGGCAAATGATCTTCAGCTGACTCATAAAGTGGGCGAGCACGTGTTCTTAGCCGTTAACAGTTGGAGCTAATAAAATAAACCAATAGCTGATTACCAGATCAAACAAGTACCTTTAAAATACCACTAATAAAAGGGTTGAAATGCATGAGCGTGGACGGCACGTTAAGGCCAATCTGTGTTTACAAACCATCCTTTAAATAAAGTTTGTCTTAACTTTAAAAAAAAAAAAAACAACAACACAGAACACATCCTTAGCTGAATGCTAGTCTGCTAGCACTTACTGTAGCTGAGTTTCTCAACGCAAACAAAAACAAACGTCATTAAACGAACATTATTTAGATTATTTAACTCTAAACTAATCTTCTCTACCCAAACACTACCTCTTACGTGAATCGTGCTGAAGAGGAGTTGTCCTGGGCATTGAGGACAGTACATCCACGTGTGACTAAACAAAGGGTTAACTTGCAGCTAACCTTCGTAGCTGTGGGAAAGGGCTTTAGCTGGGCCGGCCGAACCGTGACAAAGGCACCTTCGGCTCCTTGAGTGGCCGCGATGCGGCGGGGTAGCTCTCTACCTGGACGTACATGTGTCCCGGCCTTCGTATCCAGGCTGTGGGAAAAATCTGCTTCGATTAGGGATGCTTCTGGAGGCCTCAGAAGAAAAGTCAAGTCAAGCTTGTCTCTTTACACCCTTTATATGAATGAATGCCGGATACTCGAACAGCAAATCATTACTTAACTTTGTTGCATGTGATCATAGTCAATCTGGATCCAGTTTGAAGAGTCATGTCTGTTTGCTAGCAAGGAGACAGTAGCGCACGACGTCTCTCCTTCCAGGTACGCTGGGAACCTGTGCTTTAGCACCTCTGGGACCAAAAGATCTTTATTTTTCATGACATGAAGCGTTTTTGAGGGGCAAGGTTGTGCATGATTGGTAATATTTAGTTGTTTGATTTCACAGATCAGTGGGATTGGGAAAAACTTTCTAATCATGATCAAACCACTTTAAGAGAAAGAAAGATGAATGAATATTAATGACTGGACTCTGCAGGATGAGTTCATGTTTATAACATCCACTCCAGGGGCGACCGCTGCCAGAATCCAATCATGGACTGAATTAAAGAGGCAGCTACTTCTCCAAAGTCTAAAGAATAATCACTGACCGCTGCAGAAAATGCCTGTCTGCTGTTCTATCTGTGCTGCTGCTCTGGATTTGAGTTTAGACTCTGATTGGTTGTGTTTAGGCACCCAGGTGGCACCGAAACCCCAGCTTTTATTTTGATTTAGAGGAATCTTCAGTGGGAATACATTAGTGTGTTTTGCAGACAAGGAATTAGGTGCAATTAAGTTTTCCCCCACCTATTGGTGGATTGTTTTGCTGGTGTTTGTCTGCAGATGGGACCACGATAATGGTCAGCGGTGCTTTGAAAATAACGAGGTTAGCGTGTGGTTTATGCATAATAATGCAGACGCAAGTGTGACTCAGAGTGTGAGAGACTTCAAGACTTTGGATAACGATTTATTAAAGGGGCCCGCAGCAGCATTTCTCTCTCTGTCTGAGTGTGTGTGTGTGTTTGAGATGAAAGGACATCTCAGTGAGGGGTATCTCTGGCCTTCTCTTTGCTCTTCGTTTCAGTGGCTCTGATGACAAAATGTGTCCGTGTTTAAAAGGGGAACCGCCGCAGAGCATGTACTGACATGTTTAAATCTGAGACCGTCTCACACTCACGGCCCTCCAACACTCAAACTTGCAAACCGACAGGCACAGCGAGGCGTCCGGAGGCCATCTGGAAGTGCAGAGGGAGGCACAGCTGGTCTCCAGCAAACATCCTCGGAGTCCGGACCCCTCATTCTCAAGATCACACAGTCAAGCGCCAATTACTGACTTCGTGTGTGCTGGCGTACAGACATGAGGAGTTATCTTTGGAGTCCTCATGCTGCCTGTGGAAACAAATTCCCCCTAATATTCCTGGATATGTTTGAGGAGTAGTTGTCATCTAGGTTGAAATCGACCTCACATCCGTCCTCGGGAGACTTGCGAAAGTTTGACTACTGTGTAGACACTAAATGTAACTGAAAAACCGCCTCCGTCTCTCGGCAGGGAAAAGATCCGAGTGGACAAATTGAAAAGATTGCAAGGATAAAGCCGTCATCGCGAATTAGTTTTGCGTCAGGAAGGGTTCTTGTTATCAGGGGGTTTGTAAAATATGCAGCCTCATTCGCATGGTAGTGGGAATCAGGGATGTCAGGGAGTGTTGCTGCAAGCAATGGAATGGGTTTCTGATGTGTGTAGCCCTGCATGATGATTTACAGTGCTGTAAAATAGTATTTGTCCCCTTTCAGATTTTCTTTGGGTGGAGCGTGTCTAGGAGGATGTGTGGGTATGTTTCGTTTTTATTGTTTGCGCTGTAAACAACCATAACCTGTGAGCACACTTCTAGCTCTCATCTCAGTCATTACACAGATCCAGATCAGAGAAACAAAACTAGCAGAGCATCTCAGAAATCCCTCACACCTGGTTGCTTTATAATTCATGCTGCATCGCTCAGTTACAGGGGCTTTCCAGGAAAAATTTGACAAGTATGGCTCATGTATTGGCAGCAGAGATACTTAATATACATAAGCAGTGAAGGGGGATGTGCGGCACCTGCATATTGATGGCCCATATCAAATCATACGCACATTTTCTGAACGTGTTCCGGTAGTTCAGGAGGTCGTTATTTGACTGTAGGTGCTCTGAATTCAGTTATAGTGACAGTGAGTGAGAAGTGGAGAGAGGAGAAAAAAGTAATACCAGATCCATCAGACAAGAAAACATTCTTGACAGGGCAGAAAGCCCTTTCATATTTAGGTCTTGTTCCAGTTTGATCTATTCTAATGTCAAGATACCTTCTATTTAACGTCATCTATCAGAATAACTCGTATGTGATCATTTTTGAATTTCAGATCCAGATCCTTTTCTTAAAAGACCACCTACAGCACTTCTGATTGTGTAGACAAATTACATTACAGCATGATTGTCTGTTTGTAGGAATTCTTATTTTTGAGGTATGAGAAATGCTGAGAGAGAAAAACACAGCAATTGTGTTTCTTTAGAGCAGCTTTCAGGTTACTTTTGTTCACAAAGCATCAGAACATTTTCCTCATCTCAGCTAATGTCTGAATCCTGACTTTATGTCCTGAGAGTTGACCCTCAGAACACATATCTTCTATCTGGCATATGGGGAGTCTAAATTAAATGTTTCTGCACTCCTAGAGACTTCAAGTACACAACAAAATGTATTTAAAGGCTAAAAGGGTGGATATTGCACATGTCCCCTTCAAGTCTTAAGTAATATTAAACCAACACTACTGTTTGTTCACAAACATGTTGGAGGCTGCATGATACTGTAGCGGAGGTTTAGCTTTCAGGTCATGATACAGCCATAGCTACAATGGAATGTCTTAGATTCATATGTTAGAAAGGCCCAGTCAAAGTCCAGACCTAAACTAAATTGGGAACTGTAGCAAGACTGGAAAGTTGCTATCCAGACATTATCCATCCAATCTGACTGAACTTAAGCTATTTGGCAATGTTACTCCTCTCAAGTTCAATCAAAGCTCAACATCGTTCTTGGGTTTCAACAGACATTTATTGCGGAAAACATGTCTTCACATATCTTAAGGATGCCCCAAAAAATGCCGTCAGAACTAAGAAAGGAAACATAACCCTACATTAGCTTACAGAAAATATAGAATCTACATAAATAAAAGATACAAATAAAACAATAAAATTGTACCTCATTGGCCGCATCAACTCCAGAGGAATAAAAATGATTAATACAGCTTCTTCCCACACACAAAAAATACACTTTTGTCAACTGGGTAAACTTCTTGTGACCAGCCTCTTGCAGGTATGTCAGGTAGAATATTCTGTGTGGCTTCCTTTTGTACACCAGCCAAACTTCCCCCAGTGGGCAACAATGTGGAACACAAAATAAGTTTCCCCCTTACATTTTAATGTGTTTTTAACCAAATAAATGAACTCTTAACTGCATGAATTTGCTGAAAGTTATTATTAAATCTTTCATATAAAATACTAATATGTATTGATGGCCATTTGTAACTGAAACTTAAGGATAATGAATTAAATATGAGAGCTGCCCATAACGGCAGCTACAGACAAAGACAAAAATTTGCTGCCATGTGTGGGAAAATAATGGAGATACCCAAAAAGACCTGCAGATGTAATTGCTTAAAGGTACCTAGCAAAGTATTGACCTATGGGGTGCTAAATACAAATGGATGCCACGTTTTTTACTGTTTAATTTGTAAAAACAAATTTTAAAACCATGCAACCTTTTGTTTCCTTCTCAGAAATATGCACTGCTTCGTGTGTTAGACTGTCACATAAAATCCATATAAATTTACATAGAGGTTTGTGGCTGTAATGTGTCAACATGTGAACAGTTCAATGGATATTCTAACTTTTGCAAGGGTCTGTAACTGGATTATATTGTCATTGGGTGGAATAAAATGTGGTTGTGTCTGCTGCATCAATCATCTGATGGATTTTTAAACAGCCCTCACTTGTCTGTACATGATGGCTTGGCTTTAACCTTTTTCAGTGGCCTTTTCTTTAGGGTTTTAAATTACTGAAGATTGAATGGTCTTATTTCACGTCTGAGCCTGCAACATTTAATTCATGACATCTATCTTAAGCTTATCCAGAGGTTTCTGTATGTTGTTGAAGTGTTTTTTATATGGTTGCCAAAATCATGAAGTTAAAGTATAGCCTGCACTATGTGGGCTGCTCATCAATCAACAGATAATATTTAGTTGTTGAATGACACATTCATGCTGTGTGTTATCTCATCTTGGAAGGACAAGCAGCATCGGCCATTTGGCAGACAAGAATTACAAGCCCATATATTATGGTTCCTACATAGTCTTGAAAAGTATGCAGTTGGTTCTAGCATTTCCCAGGTCTGTGTAAGTGTAGGCAAAAGAGATTAGAAAATTATATAGTATTTGTTTTCAGTCTCTTCTCCCTTGTTTAGTTAAATTTTTGCTTATAGGGATTTGTAGCAGGCTATAATCTAAGAGTTTTATTTTGGCCTGGCATAAAATATTTCAAATTCTTCAATCTTTTCTCTATTTTGCATATTTAGCTATCAATTATTTAGTTTTGCATTTACCCAAAGTTAGCAACAGTAATGTTTTGATTGTACACTTGACAGCTATACCTATAATGATGCATATTAGGGATGGAGGATATGGACCTAAACGTTTAGCACAATATTCTGTACTATTTATCAGGATAGCAATGAAAAAGTCAGGGCCCCAGAAACATAACTACTGCTGCTCAAAACAAAACTTAACCTTCATCAAATAGGCTACTTTAGTACACCAGCCGTATTAGGTAGTAAAGTTGTACTGCTGAACAGCTCACACTAATTGCATTTAATCATATATTTTTTAATTATAATTTTTCGTCTTGCTCTCATGGAACTGACAGTGGGGAAAATATTTTAAATCAAAAATGCCAGCCATATTGTTTTTTCGGATTTGCAAATGACACCCATTAATTTCTCTTTATCACCATAAATCAGTTTCCATGACAATAAGTTAATAAGTTAACTTAATGAACAACAAAATAAAAGTTGCCCATTACTCGCTGATATCTTATAGCTTAAATAAGCATTCAGTAGTTACAAACTTACCCCCTCCACAGAGAAAGTCCCTTTCCTTTGTCTTGTTACAGTACCGGTACCATGGTACAGGTCCAGACTGCAACGAATAATCAGGTCTGCAGAGAGAATAATCAGGGCTGACCTTCCCTCCATCCAGGACTTATACAGGTCTAGGGTCAGGAAAAGAGCTGCTAAAATCTCTGCAGACCCCTCACACCCAGTACATAAACTGTTTAGAGTTTTGCCTTCAGGTGGCGCTACAGAGCACTGTTCACTAAAACCAGCCGCCACAGAGACAGTTTCTTCCCCCAGGCTGTTTCTCTGTTGAACATTCAATAGAGTACAAAACAACAGCATACAGATGTTGCAAATGCACCTTTTCTATTAGATATGTGTATATTGTACATTGTAAATATGTATATTCTGTAATACAAAAACAAAACCAAAGAGCAAAGTGTACCGGAGTCAAATTCCTTGTTTGTATGTACGAACTTGGCAATAAAGCTGATTCTGATTCTGATGATAGTTACCATGTGGCACAAGCTTGTAGTATAATGGTTCAGCATTTAGCATAAACCAAGCTGATATATTCTAAGTACTTTAAATTTGTTTTCCTTAAACTTTTCCAATCTCACGTATGTCACTGGTTTGACTACAAAACCATGTTTGTTGGCACAGGCAGACCGTTGTGGATTTACATGCTTAAAAACCATGCTAATTGGAGTTAGCATAAGCTCGCTAACATATTCCCATTATATTAAATGTTTTGTCTGTTGTTTAAAAGTTATAAATTATGTATGCCTGAGTATTTTCTGATGTCAAAACCGTCCTCTTCACTTTAATATGATACTCTTCAACAGTGAAAGCCACCTTTACCCTGTTCTAAGGTCTATTACTGCACTAAGATTGTTAGCATTTAGCATAAACTCAGCAGCTAGTTTGTAACTGCTGCTCTTTCTTACTCTTTAACTTTGACCCATGTTATTGGTAACTGTGAGTTGATCTCAGGTTTCTCACTGTTTTGACTACAGATGCATGTTTGTTTACACAGACTTTTGTGACATTTGTTGGACCGCGTGTTTGCTCAATATTGGACCATTTGCTGGACGCCACCAGGCCTCCTGGCGTTTTCGGCCATTTTGTATTCAGGACAGTCCGTGCCTACAGATCCTGTCGGACATTGCAACTGATATGACGGGGCGCCCCAAGTCTGACGTCACAGGACGCTATATAGGAAGGCGCCCATTTCGACCATTTGGTTTTCAGCTGGAGACCGTGACACGGTTACCAACATCTGAAGCATCACCTGGAGAAGAGTCCCGAGTGGATCTCATTTATTCTCTCTCGTTGGCCAACGAAGAATTTATAACTGAGGTTTCTGGAATAAGAAGACCAGAAATTTCACTTTGCCGATCGAAGACGTGAGTTTAACACGTAACTAAAAAACCACGGAGTTTCAAGGAGCCACCTAGCTTGCCGCCAAAAGTTTTATAACCCTTTGTCTGCTCAAGAGTTGGGGGAGGTTTTATGACTGAGTATAACTGAGTTACAGTTGGAGCTGCGCCCCCACCTCCACTCACCACCACACCCCTTTGTCATATTCTCATTTTTGCCATAACTGCTGGTTTGATCCCATTCGCACCCACTGCTGTTTTGCTTTATTTTGTTTAGTTAGATATTTTACCCCTTTTGTATAGAACTGTGCATGTTTGAGTAGGTGAGGATTATTAAATCGGAAGAGCAAGTGTATCAGGGCTGTGATTTAATAAATATTCACATAGATGATAACAGAAGGCGTTCTTTGTTTATTTTGTGCAAGAGTGATTCGTCAGTCAAGATAAGGTTAAAAGTTCCACACGTTTCAGCAGAAACGGTCGATTAAACAGTGACATCTCTGGTTATAGTTATCAATTATTACTGAGTATTTAACGGTTGTAATTATCAAAGGCGTTGAGCCACAATTACAACAACAGAAGACATCTCTGGTCTTGATTCATAAATGAGGATTTTGGTTAAGAAATTAATATAGTCAAATTATGATTTTTAATTATAATTATTGATAAAGATTAATTAATCAATAATCATAATTCCAACACATTACATGCTAAAATTCTAATTGGAGGTAGCATAAGTTAGCTAATGAGCACTAACTATGCCAATGAATTAGGTTGTGCATATGTAGCAGAAGTTTTACAGCAGAGGACGAAATTGGAAAAACATTTACATACATATACATCTCGATACGCTCACACAGATGCCAACACAGACACATGCGCAGCTGTGGGGTAAATAAGTAGAGATATGGCAATGGAACGGATATAAATGCAAGTTACACTGCAGATGCTTCTGTAGTTCATATTTATCACTCTACCCATGTGTGCACACATTATCAACCTTAACTGTTTATACACGGCAACGGCTGGATGGAACCCTGAAAAATACACACTCACATTCCCCTTCACTAAACACATACTATCTCTGTTAGTCAGGAGTGCATTTAGTGGGCACATCTGTCACATTCTCATGGGAACATGCACAACAATATGCTTCGGTTTACACACTTGTTTATGGTATGTATGAGGCTGATTTTTATTTATTTATTATTATTTGCTGCTGAAATCTGTCCTTAAACTCACTTATTTTGCTAATCCACACAAGCTCATATGTGAAACCCATAGTAATGAGCAGGTTTTATTTGATGTGCTGCTGCAACAAATGTCACTATAGTGTGTAAGAGGCACAAGTAGCAGAAGTCCAAAGTTTAGTTGCCGATTCGTCTGATTCAGTAGTTTATTTTCCAATAATATTAATAAGTTTATAAAACCCCATTGATGCGCTCACAAACTCCCACAGGGTTACAATACTGGTTTTGTTCCAGACACCCATTATTTAACTGACCCACACAAAAACCTACTTTGGAAGACACAGAAATTAGTGAGAGAATAAAGAGGAAGACATGAAAGAAGTCCTGAAGGATGATGTGAGAAGAGTCTCAATAAGCAGCAAATTGGATCTTTTTTCTATCTGCTCCCCTGAAGACAATCAGACTGGTTGAGGTTGTGTGTTTTCATCACCTTGGAGCACCACATTTAGCTGATGGACAGTCTAGATGTCTGCTTGGTGGCGGCGGCTAATTTCAGTGCATTTTGTGGCTTAGTTTATGCTTAGAACTGTGTTAAATTGTTAAACGCATCGTTTTGTCTCATGGGAAGATTTTATTCAAAAAGATTTTTTACGACTAAACACTGGAAAATAGACCTTTTTAAACCAGCCCAATATTTTCTTTATTGAATTCAAAAAATACTTTCTAATTCCAAAATGAGGAATTTGGTTTTTTTGGTAACCAACTAAGTTTTCTCAAGTAGTCATAGTTGCTGATGGCTGTGGGCAGGAAGGATCTCCTGCAGTGGTCTGTTGCTGCGGACATGATTGAAGACACTTTGTTGTTTGTCTTTAGAAGATGATGGGGCTGTCAATTATGTATTTTATGAAGCACTCGTCTTAAGTTTGATTATCACTTGAGGCTCCAGAACAATCCCCAGGACAGACCCATCCTGCCTTATCTAAGAAAAAAAATCACTTTATTATACGGAAATCCTCAAATGTGCTCATGGACATTACAAAGTTGAAGGTAACGAGCCGGGTACCTAAAAACTATTTTTAGACAGTGATTGATAATTAAGGTATGACAGTAATATGTTGAACCCCTTTCACCTACAGAACTGCCTTAATTATTTGTGGCACAGATTCAACATTCTTCTAACCCATCTTCATTTGATTTCAGCTGCTGCAGGTTTGTCTTCTGCACATCCATGATTTGGATTTTATGTTCTGCCACATCCCAAAGGTGGACTATGGAGGCCATTGGAGTTCAGTGAACTCATTGTCATGTTCAGGAAACCAATTTAAGATGTTCTGAGCTTTGTGATAGGATGCATTATCCTGCTAAGTTTAGCCATCAGAAGATGAACAATGTGGTCATAAACTGATGGACGTGGTTAGCAAAAATACTAAGGGTAGGCTGTGGTGTTTAAATCATTCTCAGATGCCCAACATTTGCCAAGAGACTACCCCCACACCATTACACCACCACAACTCTGAACTCTTGATTTATGAGAGGATACATCAGTGCTTTTATGTTTACTTCACATTTTGACCCAATTACCTGATGTTGCAGCTGAAATCGAGATTCCTCAAACCACGCAACATTTTCCTCTTCTGTCATTGTCCACTTTTGTTGAGCTGTGTGAAATTTTCACCTCAGTTTCCTGTTTTTAGCTGACAGGAGTAGCACCCAGTCTCCATATGTATTCCCTCTGCTTGGAGGTTCAATGTGTTGTGCATTCAGAGATGGTCTTCTGCATACCTTGGTTGTAACGAGTGGGTATATAAGCTACTGTTGCTTTTCTGTAATCTTGAACCAGTTTCCATTCTTTTCTAAGATCAACAGGGCCTCTTCATCCAAAACAACCAACACTCATTGGATATCTCTTTTTCTGACCCTTAACTTTAAAGCTGAGAAATGGTTGTGCATGGATATCGCAGTAGATCAGCTGTTTCTGAAATATTCATACCAGCATTTCAAAATCACCTAAATCTCATTTCTTTTCTTTCCCATTCTGATGCTCAGTTTGAACTTCAGCAATTTATTGTCACCAGGTTTAAATGCCTAAACGCTTTGAGTTTCTGCCATTTAGTTAGTTGATTTAGTATTTGTGTTAATTGGCTTTAACAACGTCATCACAGGAGGAAAAATACATTGACACGCCAAAGAAACACAATTTCAAATTAAAACTGAACATCAACATGTAATATCAGCCACCAACCGCCTTAATTTCTAAATACTGGTGACATCACTAGTAAAAAACGATCAAACGTACTCAAGGCACAGTGATGTATTTCTTTAAAAATATCCCTTCTTCAATACCATTTAATCCTGATAGGGTCTCTGCAACTAAAACTAATCACAGGTTACCATGGCAGCGCTTTAGCACGCTCACACCGGGGGACGTGAAACACACAGGCAGAATGGATGACCTTTGCAGTTGCGAAAGTCATCCATTCTGCTTGTGTTATATTCTCCGCTTGCTTGACTTTGTTTATAATACATTTGTATTTCCAGTTCCTCAAATGTGGGCTACTAACACTGATTTGGTTGTGATTTAAGTTTATTTTTTTGCATTATACGCACACAGATCACACTTTGTCACACACACAGATGCAAGTTCTTGAAAAAAGCAAAGTTGACACAGGAGCACATTCTCTCGTTGATGATGGTTTTTACACTTAGATGAAACCAAAGAGCTGTGTTATTACGGAAAATAATACAAAACAACAACATGAAGGGAGAGCAAAAAAAAAAATGCCTCCACTTCACCTTATTTTCAGCCTCTTTGTCTTTGAGACTACTCTGTGAAATGAATATTATCTGTTAGGTGAATGATGTGAGGAAGAAACGACCTCCAGAAAGCCTGTGGTTTTCTTGAGAATCTTTAAATTCTCCCTTATGGGCATAAAATAACTACCTGAAAGGAGATGGATAAAAAGCAGACAAATGTAAAGTAATCTGTATTATATTTATTATGAGGTGGTACGACAGTGAAACTGCCTGCTTAAACTTGTTGCTTGGTAAACTCCACATTTCTATTCATTATCTACAGATGCCAGTGTATCTTGTGGGCTGTTAACTTACTCACGCAATGTCCAGGCAAACAGATGGTGTGGAAATATGGGCTAAGATGGCTTCGTCTCCCATCGACAGGTGACTGCACGTCAATGTGAGGGCGTGCAGCTGTCGCCTGTCCTCTCTGCACTTGTTTTTGCGAGTCTGTGCAATAACTGTGAGAACACTGCAACATGTAGGTGTGAATGAGGGTGGGATTTTTATCACAGGCCTTCATGTTCCCACACATTAGTGGCTCAAGAGGAGACGAGGGCCAGCCTTTTTTCAGCACGTTCATGTACGTGTTTGGGTGAAGAAAGATGAGCTTGACCTCTCGGCTTAATCCATATGCACTGCAACGCACCAGAGGCAGCATCAGCAACCACTGTCACACTTCTGGAGAAAGTACATCCACAGCATCATCAATGGAGCAGGATCTATGCATGGTGTCCTGTAACCTTCACCTTGCATGGATTACAGTTATATTAGAAACGATTTTCTGCCTCTGAAGTCTTTTAACCACAAACCTGGGGAACCTTTGGGCTCATTTTCATTTTATAAGACATGCCAGATAACAAAAGGACAGCATATAGTAAAACATTTGAATTACGAATTCAAGAACATGTTTGAGGAAGTGTTTTTATGAAAATAATGCACAAATTTGACATTCTTCGTTTTATGTCATTTGTGATTATGGTAAAAGATTGTCTAATTTTACATTGATTAATTTATGTAATTGATTTTAATATTCCTAGACTCTAAATCTCAGTTATGCATTACAGGAATTTGCTGTGGTTGTTTGTGTTAAAAGAACAATGATGCTGCAAGTACAGGCGTTTTGTATTCCAAAAGTGAAAAATGCTTGTTTGTATTGTACAATAAGTAGAATGGCCGAATCTTCTTTTAATATAACTGTAATTATATAACTAGATGTAACTAGGTGGAGATTATTTACGGTGATCCTCAGGGATGCTTGTTGGGAATCCTGTCAATTTGTTAGTGTTTAATGTTCTGGCTGGAAACAAATATTTAATTGATGTTGGGAATATTTTCTGCTGGTGCCAGAAAGCTGTGTGGAAAAAGCCTTTAAACTGACACTCACGTTATTGGGTGGGTTCGATTCTTTTGAAGTTGGGTTCCTTCAAAATGTCATCACCAGTAAATATTTGCCGAGCAGTGAATAACTGTTAAAGTCGTCTCTTACACAGGTAGTTGGATGGGGTTAAGACAAAAGAGAATCTGTGTCATAATAAAACAACTCCCATTTAAAATTAAATTGCAGTTCCTGCAAACAATGTTATAAACATTTAAATTGCTGTAGTGTTTGCATTAGATGGTCTGAACAGAAGTATTTTATATAACTGGGATAGGCATGAAGAGCAGACTGTGCTTGCTGAAAACTGAAAGTACCTTTTACAAAGATAATGTGAATGGATTTAAAAATGAACCTTGAGGTACTCCACCTGTTAGAAGGTTACTTCCATAAATCTACAGATTTACTGGTCCTAGCAGACTAGTATGACTGAAACCATGTAAGGGTTGTGATGTTTAAGGTCAACACAGTAGTCAAGAGGTGCGACTAAAATGTTGTAATTTCCTGCATCAAAGGTCAGATTGAAGGCCTACTTAAAAAATGAAAAGGGCAATATTCATTTTATGAAAACAATGAAAACCTTATCATTAAAGCAGTCATAACATAGGGACTTGCCATGGTCAGAGGACTAATTTAAGCCGAAAACCTCCAGTATATTGTATCAGAGTAGGTGCATTATAAGATCCTCTTCTCTACAACACCCAGAAAATGTAGTAGGAGTTCAGGAAAACAGGAAGAAACTCTGAGACAGATAAAAAGAAAAAGCTGGCACTAAATGTCTGAATATTTCTGCTAAACCATCCATCTAAGATAATAGAGCTTACACACATACCTGTCAAAACATCGAGCAGTAGCATGAACACACAGACTGATGCACAGATACACACGGTTTCTCCATTTCCATCTCAGTTTATCACACAGAGACAGAGCCAGCTGTGTGGTGGAAGCAGGTGTCACTCTCAGCTCATTACCCCTGGCAGGGTTGATCACCCTGTTTGGAGAGCAATAAGACACACCTCACTGGAGAGACGGAGGGAACGGGGAGCTGCCGGAGGAGGAGAGCAGGGCGGGAGGAGGCAGGCTTGCAGAGATGCAGGAAGTGAAAAGATGTTGAGTAGGAGGAAGACATTTGTTTGCAAAGTGGCTAGAGAAATGAAGGAAATATAGGAAAGAAAGCAAAAAGTAGAAACAAGATATGAAAGGTAAATGAGATAAAAACAACCAATAAAATAAATATTTTTGCTTTTTCATATGCTTTGTGAGTATAGGTGTACCATGATCCTAATATTCCCAGATTTTCCTTTAAACCTGTCGGTGAACTCAGTTTGTGTCTGTTTTGCTTTTGCAGGTACGACTACAAGGAGATGCTCCACAACTCCACCTTCTGTTTGGTGCCCCGGGGCAGACGGCTGGGATCCTTTCGCTTCCTGGAGGCGCTGCAGGTAAAGAAAAAAGAAAAACGAAGAAAAAGAGCAGCATTCTGAGTAAACATTGTCTCTAGTAAATTCCCACCCCTTCAGCAATTTTACTAGAAAGAATAATAATTACCCCCCTCATACACCCATTAGGCTCTTGGTTCAATTGTGCTACCTCCTGAATTAAACGATAATTAATCACTTATACTGCAATTAATATAAGCAAGTTGGACCTTGACTAAGCTGTACTGCCTTCTTCCTGTCTCTAAACACACATTATTTTGCAGATTCCCAAATCATATATTTGCCATATCTGTGAAAATAGACGTTCTAAAAAACGCGTTTTGGATTTTACCATTCCTTCAGTCCGTTTATTACTTTGTGTACATGAAATACATTTACTCTCCTTCTTTGTGGTCAGATAATTGAATCGCACCCAAATAGCTGTTTTCATCCTTTTCACCCGTGATGTGCAGCATAAACACTGCAACTCTGAAAGCAACTCTGCAGGTGCTTCCAGCACAGTTTTGTCTGGCTGAATAAGCCCTCATCATGTTAACACTTTTGTTTACCTGATAGAAAAAACGAGACGGGTGACAGACGAGACCGGGATGATTTGGAAACATTTGTTAGCAATTATAGATTTCCATTGGTGATTCAAAATCTAAAATAACCTCTGCTTGTTATATTTAACACTGCTTATAGATTCAATTATACACAATTTATGATTTGTGAAAGCTTTGTTCTGTTTGTCAAAACGCAATAATATCAATGAGGAAGCATGTTTAGCAAGTCTGTATGAAATTCATAGTTTCAGTAAAGGGATAGTTCAGTATTTTAGAAGGAATCTGGATTTTATTATTTTATCGTCTCTTGATCAAAATCTAAAACGCTTAGACTGGATAATTCTTTTATTTATTTAAACTCTATTCTTTTTCAATTTTTCACAAACAGAAATTTAAACAGGGCCTAAATAAAATTCAGTGCGACTATATGCCTTCAGAAACCACCTTAATGGTAAACTGAGCCCACCTGTGTGCATTTTAATCTCTGTACAAACACAGCTGTTCTGTGAAGGCCTTGGAGGTTAGTTAGAGGACATTAGTGTTCAAACAGTAGAATAGAATAGACACATACAAAACAAATCGATAAAAATTAAATAAAAAGGACTAAGGACAAAAAGCAGACAGCAACAGGTAAAAAATGAATGCACACCGGCAAAAAATAGATTAAGTAAAATTATAGTAAAAGAAGCAACCAAGAGACCCTGTTTAAACTCTGGAGGAGCTGCAGAGATTCACAGCTTAGGTGAGTGAATCCATTGACAGGACAGGTCTCAGTCATGCACTCCACAAATTTGGCAATTAATGGAAAAGAAGTGGGAAGAAAAAGCACTGCTGAAGGAGAACCATAAGTGGTCCTGTTTACGGTTTGCCGCCAGCCTTGTAGTGGCGTCACGGTATCACATCATTCCCTCTGTGAGGCACGGTGGTGGCGGCACTTGAAAATCATTGAAAACTGTTGCTCTCAGTCCAGTTAGGTTTTTAGATGACCACAGGTGTCAGAGACATTCCCTCCTGAGACACATTGATTCAGAAGGGGCTGGATAAAAATCCATGCCACACTTTTAAGATAATCTTCCTTCTGCTTGAGTTATGCACTGCTTTGTGTTGGTCTGTGACATAAAATCACAATAAAACACATTAAAGTTGGTGGTTGTGCAGAGACTGAATGTGACAAAGCTCCAGGGATGTGAATACTTCAGCAAGGCGCTGTAACGTCTCAGCAGAACAACAGGAATGAACTATTTAAATCAGTTCTAGCATATTGCAGAGTGGAAATGATGCATCTGTAAATCAGTAAGACACAAGCTCTTTAAATAATTAAATTAGCTAGTTTTATATGCAGCTAATACAGTTTGCCACAGCTTTTTAAGATTAGATATAATCTGCTCTGGATTATTGGTGAAAATGCTGCTTTTATTTTTGTTGTTGGAATCAGATTTATTGTTTCTCTTCCTCCAGCCAAACTAATCTCCCCTTACGTGTCGGTTCATCCATTTCTCTAACTCTTCTGCGGCACCACTGCACTGTCCTTTACCTCTCCTTTCCAAACACTTCTGTCCACAGAGTGCACCAACAGAAGTGTGCTTATCTCACTATCAGGAGCCACACACACACACACGCAGGGACAGACAAACTGCACTTCACTCAAGAGTGAAAAATGCCCTTTTCTCTCCTTTCTCCATTTGTCTTATTCAATGATTCATCAGTTTTGCACAGTCGTGCTGAAGATGAAGGGTGCAGAGTGTGCAGGCTTTTGAGCTTTGCATGCGAATGCTGCTCATCTCTGAGGTCAACTTGTTTTTGGTACGGTACGGTGGTTGCTGTTGCATCTGTACGTGCACGGAGCCCAGGGGTCAGCTCTGCTTCAGATGACACCTTTATGACTCGGGAGTGACAGGGCCGTCATTACATCAAACTACCATACACACACACCACCACCTGTTCCCTGCAGCTCTCCACCCATCCCTCCTTCCCTCTGCCAAAGGTCACATTCAGCCTCTCTATCTCCCCTCTTTTCATCTGTTTTTATGTCAGTGTTCCACTTTCTTTTGCCTTTTGATCTTTTTTTATACTCTCTTTTCTCCTTATCATTCCTGCAGCTCGCCATCTCTGAGTAATAAACTCTCCCGCTCCTGATGTTACCATTTCAGACTGAAAAAAGAAGAAAATAGCAATACACAAAGGCTGAATGGGTGGAAAGAATTTAAACGCCCTAAGCACGCTCTCTGTCTTCGATTTTTGTTTGTATATATATTCATTAACTGAGGCTTGTGAGTGATTTTAAAGATCTTTTGGAAATTGAATAAACAAGCAGATAATTAAGATGATATTTTTGTGCATCTTTGACTTTGTGAGAGTTGCTGCTGTGGCACCAAATGTTGTTTGATTTGTATAATTTCATAGTTTTCCTCAGCTTTACTTCTTTTATTTTCCCTGCAGAATAAAGTACCACAGCACATCAATAGATAAATCGTACATATTTGCTGTCTGTGCCTATATCGAGTATTACTCTGCTCCTTATCTGGGTTGTACAAACCCATTTTCTTTTCTTTATTTCTTTATCTGGGAGCTCCGATGCTGTGGTCAGGGATCTTGTTTTATTATATATTGAGTCACTATGATCCTTGCAGCATTAATGACTATGCAACATTTGCTTATTTCATTATTTGCTCAATATGCAGCAGAAATACCTTTAAACTCTGCTGTATAGCAGGATTTCCCAGGTCTGATAGGAAGGATGGAAAATATTTGTTTATCCAGCCATCCGTTGATTCATCCATATGTCTGTTTGTCCATCCTTCTGTCATTTAATCTGTTAGTCCATCCATCCATCCATGCTGGCGTCGGTCACTTCACTTTGTCAGGAGCCATTCTTCCTTCCCCCCCTGAGCTTTGCAATAATAAAATAGTAAAGACAGCACAGAAAAGTCAGGAAAATGTGGAATATTGACATGAGAAATGTGTCAGCAGTTAAAATCCACTGTTTTCTGATCAATGTGAAAATGTTTTATGCTAACACATGCTCAGCATCTGTTGCTAAAATATAAGTGATTAACCTTGTTTGTCCTTTAATGTGGCCAAATAAAAACTGCAAATTCATAATTTGTCTCATGAAAGTTGAACATCTAAACACTTGTTATATCAATTATTACCATCATATGTTTAAAATGTTTAATGTTTGCCTCATTTTAGTAAGACCAAATGTGAAAATACATGAGGAATGCCTCAGTGCAACGTTGTTGCATTTAACAAATTTAAGACATGTGGCCCCACAGCGCCTGTAGTGGACATAGACCAGCGTGGAAAAAGTTTGCAGAGAGCTGTAGACTAGCAGCACCACTGTGCAACAAACCAAGTTACTATAGTCTTCTCTTCTAGACGAAATGCGGCTTTTTAAGCTGCATAGGGTTTATTTTTTATTGGCAAAACAAGAGAGACAATTATTATTCTAATACAAAACTGAGGCTATTAAAAATATGCTAAAACATTAAATCCATATTATAAATTTTAAATTTTGGGTCTTAAAGTTCCTAATTGAGGACAGCAGGGAGTTCTCAATGATCTCAGTTAAAGCAACAAGTATTGAGCTTTATTGTAAGAATATGTCAAAAAATGTAAAATAGTTTAGTTGAAGTAATCTTAAACATGTAATGTAAGTGGTTCGAGAATGCACCAAATAGACAATAACAGCCTTAATAGTTCAGCACTTGGATGGATCCTTCCTGAATAATAATTCCTAAATATTTTCTCTATTTTATATTTAACTCTGACTTGTGTCTAAAGACAGCAACAACGAATCCACAAATTATGCCGGCTCACAAAGAAAAATCTATTTTATTTGTCAAATAATCTCCAGGAATTAACAGCAAATTCCTCATTATTTTGCAGAGGGCTACATAGATGTAACCTAGGTTCCCATGCAGGCTTCCCTCTTTGTGTGTCTCAGGCTGCATGTGTGCCGGTGATGCTGAGCAACGGCTGGGAGCTGCCTTTTTCCGAGATCATCGACTGGAACACTGCCGCAGTCATCGGCGACGAGAGGCTCCTCCTGCAGGTAAGGGCTCGTGTGCACAAAATCACCTCCTCTGTGTTTAAACCTGAAAACTTTCAAGAAATCAGCAGTCTAACCAGAACCAGGGCAGTCGGTCCAGATCCGGTTTTGTTTTGCTTCACGAGGAGATGGCTATCAAATAAGCTAAACTCCAGCAGCATACAAAGTCCCTGAAAATGTCTCTCAGCGCTCAGATTGTTATGAGAGGGCAAATAAACAGACCAAGCCAATGAATTTGGTTGGAATTGCCTGGGCTTCATAGGGAGAAAAGTAATTATATGCCCATTAAATCTTAATTTGAATGAAGTACGTGATAATATTGTTTGGCATGGGGAGCTGTGCAGCACTAAATGAACTTAAGTCATCCTGGATTATTCTTCAGATGTTTGTTATGAATTCAGATATAATGGGCGGAGTGCATAGGACTATATTTATATTGTGATACGAAAGTATATGTGACCAATGACTCTTACAGTAGAAAGTGCATCATATGCAGTATTTTTTCAATTAAGTTTTTTTTAAAAAGCTCCGGGGCTTTTTTGATGATCAAGTCCTTCGTACAGCCTTTAAAACCTTTTTTGTCAATTCTTTCTTTCTTTCGTCTCATTCTTAAACACATTGAGCCATACATTAAATACATTGCTTTATTGAGCCAAAATCAAAAACAAGAAACCTGTGAAGCTCTTGCTTAGAAAATTTCCAGCAATTTTTAACCAGGCTGTCGCTGCTGATGCTCTTTAGACTTGATGGGGTCAAATTTAAAGGTGAAGTCTGACGTTGCGGTAAACACCCTCATTAGTTTTCTTGCTGAGAGTAAGGGTGCCCCCTCATAGTCACTGCACAGATGTGCTTGCGGGCTTGATCCAGCCATCTCGCTCACAGCTAAAAAGCAAATTAAAGTGTCTCCCAAAATGCCAAAGCCTTCCTGAAGTTACAGAAATGAAGGCTTGACTCTTGACCTGAGCTGAATTCTGACTGATGGGACTTGACCTGCTGCTTCAAGCATCAACATCTCAAGTGTTGCTCAAAGGTGAAAATAGCAGATTCATAAAAAAAAAAAAAAATGCCATTACTTTGTCTTTTTCTCTTGGTTTCAAGACTTTCAATATTCCTCTTCCTGCTCTGGGTTTGCAGTTTCTTACACTTTGGTTATATTTTATAGGCTTTTAAGTATGAACATAGAGGACAGAAAAACCTGGGAAAACATTAGAAACAACCTTAGACTTCCTGGAAAATCATTTGTTAAAAACTTTCTTAGCTTGCCTTCAAGCCATCAAGGCAGGGGTCCAGTCCTCGAGAGCTACTATCCTGTAACCTTTAGATGCATCCCTGCTCCTACACACCTGAACCAATCGTTACCAGGCTCCTGCAGAAGAATTCAGCCATTTTATTCAGGTGTGTTGCAGCAGGGATGTATCTAAAGGTTGCAGGATAACTGTAACTCTCAAGGACAGTACTTGGGCACCCCTGCATCAAGGTAACGGCTTATTAGCCAGTCGCTAAGATAATAAAGCTAATGGCTGCTTAACTACACAGCCATTAACTTGGCTTCTTTTTTGTTGTATTTGGTGATCCACAGCAGGTTTTACACACTTTAAAATTTCAACGTAAACTATGATATATTGCATTGTTGTCTTTCTTTCTTGCATTCTTTCTCCACATTCAAACTACATATTTTGAGCTTATAAGATGGTGGTTCCGGTGTTTGTTGCTTGCCTGTCTCTGCTAACTTTAGATATAATTTTGTTCTTTTTTTTTTACATCTGTTGCCCAAAGTGCCAACTCTCAGCTGGTGTACAATTGCCAAGCACTCTTTAATCTTCAACCTGATTTATTTATCGTGACCTCCAATCTGCACTCCCACTCCTGTGCTGTGTTTTGTACAGACGTCCAAAATACAACAAAGACTTTCTTGTTGAATTTGCAGATTTTTTTTAGATGGGGTCCTGCCTAAATGTGACCCAGTTTTATTAGTTGGAGATTTTAATATTCATGTGTGCTGTCCTGATAAACCATTGACCAAAGATTTCTTACATCTTACTGATTCTTTTAGTTTTGTTCAGTTGTCTCTGGTCTGACACAAGAATGTGGCCACCCTTTGGATCTTGTTTTAGCTCCTGGTTTAATTTTTTTAATGAGGAAGTTTGTGCTGCTGCGTTTTCAGCGCACATGTATGTTGTGTTTGACATATCACTCCTCTGTCATACAGTCAAACCTCCCGCTCCTACTCAGCCCTGTCGGGTTGTTAACTCCTACACTGCTGCTTAGTTTGCTCTGCAGGTTTTTCTTCTGCGATCTGCCTTAGTTATTCTGACGACCTTCCCTAAGATGTTGAGGCTGTCTCATGTCATTTTAACTCAACCTGTCAGACGGTTTTAGATGCTGTAGCTCCATTGAAAATAGGACCATCTAAACCCAGATCTGAGCCTAGACAAATTATGCCACATGTGCTGCCAGACGTGAATGCAGGAGAGCTGAGCAAAAATGGAAGAAGGGCAAATTACAGAAACTGAGAGACAACTGGTACTGCTATTAAACAACGGTTAAAACTGCAGAAAAACAATCATTTTTCTGATATTTCTGCTTCTTAGTGTAACAATTCTTGTGCTCTTTTTAAAGCCATTAACTCTGTTCGTAATGTCCCACAATGAGCTGCTTTGGAGAACTCAACTGAAATGTGTGAGAACTTGCTGAACTTTTTTATTAACAAGGCTGCAAGCATAAGAGCCCTCATTAGCCCTTCTCCTTATGAGCCCTCTGTCTCTATTACACTCTGATGATTTTAACCAGTTTGACCTTGTCAGTCAGCCTTTTTTAAAGATGTCACTGATCATATGAAGCCCGCTGGGTCTCCAATTTAGCCGGTTCCACCTCAACAAAGTTCCCTATTTAGCAATATTATAAATGTTAGCGTGACAAAAGGTTATGTACCAACAAGTTTTAAACATGCAGTGGAGCTGATGAGTCCTCTGTAGCACCTCACACATGTGGAGTATCTCAGGGCTCTATACATGGCCTTCTTATCTTTTCTCTTTATTAACTTCCTCTTGGATACATTTTCCATAAATAGGGTGTTGCTTTTAATGTTTCATGCTGATGACAGCCAAGTTTATATGCCACTAAAACAGGAAAAGCCGTACTCTGTATATCACCTTCCAGGATGAATTGTAGAAATTAAATCATGGACGTCACTGAATGTTCTGCATTTTTATAAACAGACTGAGGTGTTGTTGTTTAAACCAGTGATGCATCAAAAGTCAATCAAAAGTTGATTAAATCACTGATTATATTCAGTTTTTATCATTTAAAACAACTTTCCATTTCTTTTACAGCATCATTTTGAGATTTTAATTCATGCTTTTATTATGACTCGTTTATATATGTCGGACTGAGCCAGTCTTTAATTAATTCACTTCAACTGGTTTAAAATGCTGCTACACGCCTTTTACAGTGCCTTGCGAAAGTATTCGGCCCCCTTGAACTTTTCAACCTCTTGCCACATTTAAGGCTTCAAACATAAAGATATAAAATTCTAATTTTTTGTGAAGAATCAACAACAAGTGGGACACAATCATGAAGTGGAATAAAATTTATTGGATGTGTCAAACTTTTTTAACAGATAAAAACTAAAAAGTGTTATTTTTAAAGTGCTTTATAAATAAAGTTGTACTGTTATTGATCCTACCCAAAACAAAGTTAACAGTTGATGATATTAAACAGTTATCTAGTTTCCTGCCAAACAACTCTGATTAGCAAATAATCTGAGAAATTTTCAGTAAACCTTTTTGGGACTAATTACAGCAGCTCCTTCTCTGGATGAGCCGCAGTTACATTTTAAGTTTTCTAAATCTATTCTGTGCTAGCCTAGACTCGATATGTCTGTCCATGTGTGGAGCATGTTAGGTAGTTGCTACACATGCTAGCTTACCAGGTACCTAACTAGCTACAAGGGGCATTTCACACTCAAACTATGTTACAGGTTGTTAAAAGAGATGAATGAGAAGAAAAACACATTTGAAACATAAGCTATTGATTACTGAACAATTTGTCAGTATTGCATCTAACAGTTATGCTAACAACTAGCTAGCCAGCTGTTTGGCTAAAAATTGCTAACTAGGTGTCTAGCTTGATTCCTGTCATGTTAACTCCTCCAGTTGTTACATTTAGAGTTTAATTAATAGGATGAGAAGTCAAACTAACAACTAGCTAACTAGGCAGTAGTAGACTCCTAGTTGTTAGTGTGACTCCTAGGACAATCAAGCTAACTGCTAGCAATTAATTATTTTGAGTAGTTCTTCAAACAGAGAAAAGAAAAAAAAACTGCCCTCAGGGAAATAAATTCAGATTCTCTGAATTAACTAATTTGTTCTGTGCTCTGCTGTAGGAAAAGACACTGAGATCTGAAACTGTTAAACTGAATCCCACTTCCCACTGCAGATTTTTCCATAAACGGCTGAAAATAAATGTTAAAGTTGAACGGTATTTGTTTGACCTTCATCTGTTGACTTTTCTGCTTGTATCTGTGGCATCACCAGTCTGTGCTGAGCTTTATCCGACTGCTGTTTTTTTTTTTACAGATTCCGACCACTGTGCGCTCCATCCACCAGGATAAGATCCTGTCCCTCAGACAGCAGACTCAGTTCCTCTGGGAGGCGTACTTCTCCTCTGTGGAGAAGATAGTGCTGACCACACTGGAGGTGAGGAGTCAAGGCACACATCCAAGCATATGCTACGTACACAATGCCACCTGCTCTTTTGGCCTTCTTTGTCCTCCTGTGCTCTGCTTCTTCCTTTATCATCAGTCTTTCTCTCAGAGGGTTTTAGTGTCACTGACTGCAGACTCTGTAATATAAAACAGAATTTAAACAGAAGGCCAGGCTGTGGTTTACACACACGGAGGATAAAAATCCTGAACATTTTAATGGAAAATGTCTTATAGGTTTTATAAATATTATCTAACCATTTAATTTTTACTCTTTTTGAGTTTTATTCAAAAATACATAAAAAAGCATTATTGTTGTACTCGTAAGTTATAATACATACTCATGTATTATAACTTATAGTTTTGATCTCAAAGGCATCTCTGAGAGATTTTTAGTCTGAATCATTTCTTGTTAACTTGGTAAATGTAATGCAGTGACCAGAATTAGTTTTTATGACTTATAAATCAAGTCGGTGAAATTGGATGGCAGCATAAACAGTTTTTAGATGTGTCCTTTGCTGATAAGAAAGGCTTCAGATAGTGCAAGCTCTTGGTCAGAGGATCCTAACAGTGATTCATAGTTTTCAGGGAGGTTTTAAAAGGTCTCTTTTGTTTTTCTAAGTTCGATAGAAATGCCTCATAAGTCACACCATAACATGCAGGCTGATTATCAGTGTTAAAAAGCAACTCTCATTAATTAATAAATAAATTTTTTAAGTCAGAAATATTTGCAGAGCAAAACGTTTGACTCTGTTGAGCTTATCTTAATCTGTTCAAAAATCCACATAAAACCTTCAATCCCAGGGTTGTATTGCCTGATGGTGTGTCATAGCTTAATGGTTTTAGGGTCATTTGGGTAAAGCTAAAAGTCGTTATGAGGACACTACATTTATTTTGTTGTATATGTACAAACACTAAGGTCAGAGAGAAAGTGGTCAGCTTATAAAACAACATCCCAAAAAAAGCCATTCATCTCAATTGCAGCTTGCGCCAAAGTATGTAGGAGACACAACAAACATGTGGAAGAAGATGCTCTGGTCAGATGAGACCAAAGCTGAACTTTAAGGCCTATGTGCAAACAAATATCTGTGGCAGAAAGCAAACACTCTACATAACCCTAAGTAAACTCTCCCCACAGTCGAACATGGTGGAGGCATCATTATACTGTGGGGAGCCTTTTCTTCAGCAGGAGCAAGGAAGCTGTTTAGAGTTGTTGGGAACATGGATGGAGCGAAATGCAGGGAGAAACATGTTGAAGACTGCAAAAGACAGCATAACAACTCTAAACATACAGCCAGAGCTACAATTAAATGACTTATATCAAAGTCTATTAATATGTAAGAATGGTCTTCAATCCAGTTGAGACTCTGTGGTAAGACTTGAAATTTAAGTTTACAGACACTCACATCCAGTCTGGCTGAGCTTGAGCTCTTTTGCAAAGAAGAATGAGCAGAAAGTCTGTTGATGTGTAAAGCTGGTAGCGACATACCCCCAAATTTCCTGCAGCTGCAATTGCAGTGAGAGGTTGTTCTACAAGGTTTCTCCTGAGGGCCAAATGCACACCACACTTTTCAGATTTTATTATTAAAAAAAAGATGCAAAAATTTATTTTTGCTTTTACTTTGTAGTATCTGTGGGTTTATACTTAATAAATTCCCAATAAATTAATTATCGGCTGTCAGTGTAACATGAGGAAATGTAAAAGATTTCAAGGGTTTAAAATACTTTTATAAGTGATTGTAATTGAAATTGGCAAGGAAAAACTCTAGAGAGTTTTATTGGGTCTGATAAGACGAGGAGGCATAGTAGTCAGACATATTCCTGCAACATTGCAAAGTATGATCTAAATCATGCTAAAAAGTTATATTTCTGTCAGTTGTCTATATTCAGCTACTCTGATGTGACTCTTTTGGAAGTTTTCTGCTGAAAAACCTTGAACTAACTGTTAATCTCCATGCACAGCTTGCCTAATCATTTCTTTACATACAGAAAGAAACCCGGGTATTGTTAAAGATGCTGGGGTTGATGTTTCATGTTTGTATTGCACATATTTTAAGCGTTTTAAGCAATAATTCTCTTACATCTATGATTAGTCTATTTAGCTGTTGTTACCTTTTGTGCATCTCATTTTGCTTCAAAGCAGAGCTTTTGTAGTAGAAACACATTTAGTTGACAGTATGCTCTGGAAAACTGCTTCTTCTGACATTTTGTGGATGTCTGCATCAAATTGGGATACATTTTCCTTTTTTTTAAACAGTTGATGCCTTCTGTCCAACTTCTATTCAGTTATAAAAAATGAGCAAAAGTCTTGCTTCACCCCTCTTTTCTTTATGTCCTTTAATTCAAGCAGCCTGAATTTTTTGAAGTTGTTTCAGTGGTTTTCATCATTAGTTTTTCAGGTTTTCTCAAGTTCTGTCAAAGTTTTTCTTTGATATGCACCATTTAACAGTTGACAAGAAAGTCCACCTCCTTGAGAGCAAAATATGAAGAAATTAGAGGTTTAAAACTTATGCACAGTGTTTTTAATCAGTCACGTTTGTAATCTCACAAGAATTTTCCTCTCATTCCCTAAGTGCAACATTCCTGTCAAGGCTACAGTCTCTTGCAGTACAAACTCTCACATGTTTTATCTAAACTCACCATTTCCACTGATTCTCAGAACACACAACACAAGCTGTAGCCTCAAAGTCAAACTTTTGATCTGGCTCTACATCTTGGTATGTTTGTAATCAAGCCCCGTCTCCTTGTGACCTATCACACACACGCCGAGTCAGAGGAACATCTCCATATGTCAAGATGACCAGACGCGCATGGCAGAACCCAGGCACAACCCTGCCGACACTCCGTCACTCTGCTCCGAAGTGCAAGGTGACACTGCGACCGCTTCTGACTCGCTGTGTTTGGCACTGAGCATTGTGTTTGGTTTAATCACACTGTTGGCTAAAAGCTTAATTCTGATGGATTGTCCTGTAGAAAATAGTGCAAAGAGAGAGAGACGTGTGGAAGAAAGGGCATATAGGAGCACAGGTGACTAATGTAAATAATGTTGCAGTAGCATCACCCATAGATAATGTTACATTGTATGTTCATCCACCTTAGCCTGCACACACGCTGCATCACTCATTGTTTCTACCTGTTTAATTTGTGTAAGTCTCTGAGACAAATAGATCAAAGCTAAAATCCTTGAGGAGTAAAGAATGCAAAGCATTTACAGGTGCATCTCAGTAAATTAGAATATCATTAAAAGGTTTATTTATTTCAGTAGTTTAATTCAAAAACTGATAAGTAGAATTCCTTAAGCAAAGAGTGATGCTTTTCAAATGTTTATTTCTTACAGTTAAAGGAAAAACCAAAATTCAGTTAGTCAGACAATTACAATATTACATCAAATCAATTAAAAAATAATTTTTATACTGAGCTGTTATTTTATGGCCTACAAAGTCAGGAGGAAGACTACTGACCTGTCAGTTGTGCTGATGGCAGCCAATAACACCCTCCACGAGGGACAGCCACAAAAGTGCTGTACCCCAAGACATTAATGGAATGTTGAGTGGAAGGAAAAAGTGTAGCCCAAAAAGCTGCACAAGTAAGGGAAAAGAAAAGATGACTTGAACTACTGTGTACCAGTCCAGTCAGAACAGCCATCTGCCAGGAAATTTCTGAGCGCTATATTTTCCTCTCTACTGATGAGTTTTATGGATTTGCTGATTTCATTTTTCAGCAGGGCTTGGCACCTGCCCTCACTTCCCTAAATACCAATAGCTGCTTAAATGACCCTGGTTTTACTGTACTTGATTTTCCTGCAAGCTGGCTCGACCTAAACCTGATGGAGAATCTGTGGAGTATTATCAAGAGTAAAATGGGAATAGACCGGAGCCAAAAATGCACATAAAGTAATGGCTGCTATTAAAGCAACCTGGACTTCCTTCACACCTCAGCAGAGTCACATACTGGTCGGCGTCATGCCATGCTGCATTAATGGATTTTCTCCCAGTTTATTCAGTAACTTGTACCTATAATTATTATGAATTTTTTCAATGTTAGGTCTCTTTCTGCAAAATAAAGGGCTACAGCAAGCTTTCAAAAATGAGCCTATCATACAGTGCTTTCGGTGAGGAAACAGCAGCGTTTCAACCAATCAAGGTCAGTATCACCAGATCTATGATTCTGGTACACCCTTTAAACTCGCCAATTCAAGTTGAGATGGCACCGTGCTCCCACAGAAGCAGCATTTATCTGTCATGCTGTAATTGGTTGATGGTGGCTGTTCTGAGGTGAGATTAAGTCGTCCATCATGTCCGACTGAGGGCCGCCGACGGGAGAGCAGCCGCAGCCAAGCGAGCCGAATGGCCCGTCATAAGGTGTAAAGGGCTGTGGGGTTTGAAGGTGGCAGGCAGGGTTTTTTATAGAGAAGTGGACGGGTTTCTGAGGTAATCTGTTTTTCTGATGCAAACCGTTATTGAATGCCCCTGGGGACAAAGCTCGGAAAAGTTAAAGAAACTAAGACAGTGCTGTTGTTCTCTCTTTCATCGCTTCCCTTCTGTGATGAATTTTTATTTTGCTTTGTCAGTGTGAATACAGCACCCCCTTTAGCTGTATCATTAGCTTTTAACAGTGTGAACAGCAGTCACAAACCTCACTCTCTGCGTCTTTCCTGTGCTATATATCCACCTTTTGAGTTTACACAGCAACAGCTAGGCACCTCCTGTCAATAGCGGCTATAAACATGGCTGCAAACCTGGGTCTGTTTTACTGAAGCAATTTAGCATGGCTCAAGGGCACCGCAGCAATATCTCTCATCCTCTGCCTGCCTGTTCAGCAGAAGCCGGCTGCAAGCTTCAGCCGAGGAAAATGGGGTCCATTTTCACATCTGCCCGTTTGACTGACTGCTCTATTTGGGCCCAGAAAGGATCGAGGCGGGCCTGACAGGCTGATGCTTAGATACAGCTGATGACACAGTCAATTGCTGCTTTTAAGATGCTACACAGCTAACATTTTAGGAGCTTAGCTATACAGGTCCTTCTCAAAATATTAGCATATTGTGATAAAGTTCATTATTTTCCATAATGTCATGATGAAAATTTAACATTCATATATTTTAGATTCATTGCACACTAACTGAAATATTTCAGGTCTTTTATTGTCTTAATACGGATGATTGTGGCATACAGCTCATGAAAACCCAAAATTCCTATCTCACAAAATTAGCATATCATTAAAAGGGTCTCTAAACGAGCTATGAACCTAATCATCTGAATCAACGAGTTAACTCTAAACACCTGCAAAAGATTCCTGAGGCCTTTAAAACTCCCAGCCTGGTTCATCACTCAAAACCCCAATCATGGGTAAGACTGCCGACCTGACTGCTGTCCAGAAGGCCACTATTGACACCCTCAAGCAAGAGGGTAAGACACAGAAAGAAATTTCTGAACGAATAGGCTGTTCCCAGAGTGCTGTATCAAGGCACCTCAGTGGGAAGTCTGTGGGAAGGAAAAAGTGTGGCAGAAAACGCTGCACAACGAGAAGAGGTGACCGGACCCTGAGGAAGATTGTGGAGAAGGGCCGATTCCAGACCTTGGGGGACCTGCGGAAGCAGTGGACTGAGTCTGGAGTAGAAACATCCAGAGCCACCGTGCACAGGCGTGTGCAGGAAATGGGCTACAGGTGCCGCATTCCCCAGGTCAAGCCACTTTTGAACCAGAAACAGCGGCAGAAGCGCCTGACCTGGGCTACAGAGAAGCAGCACTGGACTGTTGCTCAGTGGTCCAAAGTACTTTTTTCAGATGAAAGCAAATTCTGCATGTCATTCGGAAATCAAGGTGCCAGAGTCTGGAGGAAGACTGGGGAGAAGGAAATGCCAAAATGCCAGAAGTCCAGTGTCAAGTACCCACAGTCAGTGATGGTCTGGGGTGCCGTGTCAGCTGCTGGTGTTGGTCCACTGTGTTTTATCAAGGGCAGGGTCAACAAAGATTTTTACAAAAGAATACCATAGAAGAAGAAATGAAGAGGAGCGAGTTAAAGACGCGTGTCCTGAACAGACACTGTGGTTTTCAGGGTATTTACAGTCAGATATGTGAACTGTTTAGGTTACAGAACATTTATTAATTATAAACACAACACAAAGTTAACCTGGTTTTATTAGCGTAGCTCAGCCCCTGTTATGCCTAATTAGAGTTTAGCCTGATTAGTAGCTAAACCATGAAGATGGGAAGTTATTGTGCTTTAATATTTTCATCAAACCTCCCAATAACCTGTTTTAGGATGCTAATGTTAGCGTTAGCAAAGATCCGCTCAGAATACAGTGTATTTTAGTCTATTTGTAGTTTATCGGCCTGTTGTCTGAGTTTTTGTGCTTCAGTAATGTCATGTAAAATAAAGCCAAGAATAATTAGCTTTGCATCTTTGCATGGACTGTTGTCTGTTTAGACTGAATTGATGAGTCACTTAACAGCTGGAAAAGGAAAAACAGCCATTATGTTTGAATGTTTGCATTAGCATGCTAATATTAGCATTAGCATCCTCGATCAGCTCACTACATTGTCTATTTAAACCAATGTATTTCGCACCCCATGTACACAACTATTACTGTAATGTATGATGAATTTTGAGAGCATAATGAATAAGCATTAACATCATAAAACAGTTCTATATACAAAATCCTTAAATGTACCTGCCACAAAACTATCTGTATTGACCCAGTTGAATCATAGCTGTACCTAAATGGCAGTAGTTCACCTTTAAGTCATCAGCTGACCTTTTGAAAGTACCACCCTGATGAAAGCAGGAAGCTGTAGCTGTTAAAGATATCATTTACATTTGAGTTTTGCTTCACCTCCTTGTTGTGTGAAACTCCATCTATATGTGAAATGTTTTATTGGAGTGATTACAAGGCTCATTGAGAAAATCCTTTATGATTTCATACACTGTAATCTGAGAAGCTAACGATCAATCTTTTATCCACTCGTATAAGTCTGATTTTTATGACCTCTCTGGGGTGGCTGTAAAATGTATGAAGGGGCAGTGTTGTGTTGGTTTTTACCTGAGTGGATCAGGAAACATTGCAAACGAAAAGGTTTTTTCAGAGATTCGGAGATCAAAGTGTAAAAATTTGGAAAATTATTTCCTGAAAAGATAGCTTTTTTTTCAAAGTTTTCAAGATGAAACCAGTGTATTTGAAGTTGGACTGCATCTTTTTCAGACATTTTCCAATTTGAATTCATTCTGATATACTGTATGTTAAAGGTTTGTCAAAATAAGGTGAGATCTTGCCATGTAATCCATGCTGCATTTAGTGTGCTCACAATTAACCCCATGAAAGTTATAACAAAAATATCCTTATGTGTGGTGTGTGCAATGTTCTTATAATCTGGAGCTGGGAAACTGGAGAGGCCTGTATGGAGCCATGAATTATCTGTCTTATGTTTTCTTATGCAAAAGTATAAACAATTATATCCAAGGAATGATGTATGATGATTCTATATTTTTGCATGTAATGAATAAAGGTTAGTTGATGATTATATACCTTTCACGTGTAATGAATAAAGTTAGTAGATTTTGATTAACAAATTAAAAGATGTATGATAGAAATGTGGTTAAGAACTGGAAAAGGAAGTGATATGATGATTTTGAACCAATGTTTTAAAAGCTGAATATTGAAGCTGAAAGATGACATGTATAACACTGTATAAGGTTAAAACTGAGCAGAATAGGGGAAGAACTGTAGATGACTACATCTCATCATGGGATGATTGGAACTTTCCGAGAGCCAGATGACTATATCCCAATATGGGTTTCATGGGACTTTTCGAAAGACTAAGAGGCATAACGTCTACATTGAGCAATGATCATGAGGTTGAAATAGTTTAGTGTACAACAGGTTTTATGTTATGCAATTTGTAACATTTGTTCTTGTAAAGATCAGCTTTTATCTACGTCCTAGTTGCCTGTCAGCTGTAGAGCCTGAAAGTTAAAGGATTTTCATTATACTTCTGACAATAAACCAATGATTTCCAAGTATTGCCCACGGCAGGATTAAAGTAAATAACAAGCACAGTAATTTTGTTCCTAAAATCTTTACCTGGTTTTCTTTTTGTGTTCAGATCATCCAGGATCGAGTGCTGGAGCACGGCTCCAGGAGCAGCCTGATGTGGAACGGTCATCCTGGAGGCCTGTTTGCCATGCCGCAGTATTCTGGATACTTGGGAGACTTCCCGTTCTTCTACGCCCCACTGGGTCAGTAACACACAAAACCAGAGCAACATTGAGGGTTGGAACAGGTGCTTAACAATGAGTGAATGAAAGTGCTAAATATTTGGATAAATTCCCTAAAAACGCCGTGAACTGTAGTTGAATTTGTTTTGTAAGATCACAGAGACCTTCTGTATTTATTTAGTGTCGCATGCGTGCCGACGTCGGAGCTCAGAGATACAATAGGTCTCTATAAAGCAACTGACACTTTGTGAGTCTTTTTTTACACAGTTTTTTCACATTTCACCAAAAACATAATTTTGTACCGTTTTAATATATATGTGTTTATTGCATAAAGAAGTGAAAATATTCAGTGACTCTAAAAAGTGGCATACTAATCAGGAATATGCTTAATAGTTTAAAAGATGTATTCACCTTTTAATGTGAAATAAATTCTGCTTTATTTAACTGGAAAAATAACCAGGGGAAAAATAACCTGATTGCATAAAAGTGCATAACCTTTTAGTGTACCTTTGATAGGAGTCTGTTAGCATCCCACATCTTGACTTTGCAGTATTTGCCTAGAGATAAACCCTTACCTGCAGCCTGCTTAAGGTGGTCCCATGGATATTCCCACAGATATTTAGATTCTGGTAAAGGCATTTCAAAGCTGTATTTTTCTTTTGGTGGAGAAATTTTGGTTTATGTTTGTATTTACTGTGATGCTAAAAAAATCCCTCTTTGTCTTCAGCTTTCTCATGAACACCTGAAGCATTTGCTCCAAAACTGACAGGGACTTTAGAGCTGTTCAAAATTCAATCATTTTACAGTTCCTTTTAAAGAAACTAACCCCACATCATGATGCTGCCACCTCTTTGTTTCACTGTGGCCATGGTTATGCATGGTGGTGATGCAGGTCTTTTGGAAGGTTTAACCTTGGTTTCTGCAGACCATAATAAGTTTTCTACAAAGGCTTTGGGATACATTTTTGGCCAGTTTGGTCTGTTTTTTTTTTTCAGTTCTGGAGAAGCATATAGTTTATATATGTCAAATATGTCTCATATTTTATCCATTTACTGATGACTGTCTTCATAATTCAGTAATATTTAGATCCTGTTCAACCGCTCTGAACACTATAGCTTTACTTAGGGGATGCAGATAAATAAATGTCAAGAAAATCCTATTAGAAATGCCTCTAATTATTGCTAGCTTTAAACTCGAGACTGAATGCTTGAAGTTTATTTAAAGGTAGTTTTAAGTGTTGAATTTTTACAAACAGGTTGTAGCATCTATTTTTTTTTATATATACTTTAAAAGACAGAGAAATGTGTTTATGGTCAGTTTTTTTTATGTCAAAGTGGTTTTTGATGGGTTTTTACACTTATGAGATGCTTTCTAGATTTGTATGTTAATTAAAGTACAATTAGGTTTAATGCCTCTGAAAGAAGCTAAAACACCTTGAAATGCTGGAAAAATGTGTAAAGAGTTTTGAACCTGCAACATGAAGCTTCACACTGAAATCCTATATTTTCACAAACCGAAACCAATGAACTGATGTTATCTGGGGAGTTCTTCATCCTCCCTTTCCCTGTGTCACAGTTTTTGTCCAAGAAGACCGTTGCCGCATATTTTGGTTCAAATCCAGCAATGGCTTTTGGACTGCTATCTGATCGGCAGCAAAAAGTGGCCTTCACACTGATCTGCTGCTCCTCCAGTGGCTGTCAGGCAGCAAGTGGAGTGGACGAATGGGCCCGTGACGGTTATTTGTATTAGTTCTGCTGACACACCACCCCGTCCATCACTGGTTTTAAGTCAGCATTGCTGCTGCTGCTGCCGTCACTGCGGTGAGACCAAATTCCTGCCGCTACGGTTCAGCAGCGCCACATATCTGCAACCCTCTCCACCCCTGACTTCCTCACTCCATCATCATCCACCACTGGTGCGCACACACTCATATACACACACAGACGGCAGCAGAATGAACTCAGCTGATCGAGCAGCCAGGTTTTTATCCCGAGTCTGAAAATGGATTTATGCAGGGACAGGTACGGATCACAATGGCTGCAACTGAATTTGTGTGTCAAGGAGGAAGCAATTAAACATGGATGGGTTTTGAGGAGGCAAAGAGGCGTTTCACTAATGCATAACAGCCTGACCCATTGCTGGAGAATCCAGTTCTCAACGGTTAACCAATGGACGATTAACACAAGATATTAAACAGATTTTCCAATAATAAACCTCAGTAACCAGTAAGTTGGATGCAGCATTGAAAACTTATGTAACTTAGACAATCCCCTTCCTTTACTAATATAAGGGTTCTCAGTTTTCATATAGTGCTTTGTAAAAGTTTTCTTACCAGATGTCAAAACAAGCAAATTAACCAAAAGTGGTTTTATGTTTAAGATATTGGAGAACAAAACCTTATGGCTCCCACTACAGAACCATGCAATAAATTAGAAAATTATTGAAAAGTAAGATTATATAAAACACATTATATAGATTAATTACACACAGACTGATGTTTTCAAGTCTTTATTTCTGTTAATTATGAAGATTTTCCACTTACAGCTAATGAAGACATGACATTTACGATTATATTACATTAGACCAATAGAAAACATGTCTAATTCTGAACTTTTCTGCCAGTAGACTACCTCATTGTAAGACGTCATCAGCTGAACAAGTCGAAGCTCGCTGCCCTAACCTGTCTATGTTCTGATTCTGCATTAAAACTTTAGGCCAGAAGTACAAAAGTATGTTTCTGCCCCAAAGCCGCCTGAAGTATTTCTGCAAACCTTTAGAAAGTGAGACGTGTAATGTGCCGACAGAGGACGATAAAAGCCACTGAGTATCATGTGCCACAGGCAGAAAGCAGCATCCAGAATGAAAAATACGCCACCAGGTCTGCTGGTCCTCTTCAGGGTTTAAAGGTCTAAATTCATGCCTGCAGAGTTTAGGAAGTCTGCAGACTCTATACGGTTTTCCCCAACACTCACAAAGATGCATTCGTTTTTCAAAGTTTGAAAACTGCATATATTAATCTTCACAGAAATTGCTCAGTGGCATAGAGAAGAGTCGTCTAATGCTATCTCCTCCCTGCCATGCTTTGCCGGTTTGGGTTAGATTAGATTTAAATTAGGAAATGCTGGGCGCCCTTTATGATCCGTCTGCCTCAACATCTTTTTTTTCTCTTTCCCTTCTGCATTTCAACTTCGATTACTCTATTCCAGCAGGAAGTCGGGCTGAATTTAAAGCCATACCAGCGGTCGGTTGTCTGTTTATCAAGCTGCAAAAACAACAGATGAAATATTTAGTGATAAAGAGATTCAGTTTTTTCTCTCACATTAACATTGTTGAATATTTTAAGGCTGTTTTGAAAAACGTTCATCCCTATCAGTAAAACCGTTTGTAATTGTTCCTGCTGACAGCCTCCTTTCCACTGAAAATAGATTAAAAAGATCTGAGAGAGAAATATTCTTCAGCTCTTGTTCATATTTTCAGAGGCTGGAATCACTGTGATGGAGCACAGTCGCCTCTCGTTGTTTGTTCGCTTTCTAACTTCATTCAATGGCGTTACTGATTGTGTGTTTCTGTTGTGTTTCAGGAATTAAACCATACCCCAAGTTCACTGCAGTCATCCATGCCGTCTCCCCTCTGGTGTCCCAGTCTCAACCCATACTCAAGCTGCTGGTAGCGGTGGCCAAATCCCAGTACTGTGCACAGGTAAATGTCTGCCGCCGTTCATCTCGTGACTCCTGAAACACTGGCATATGGTTCACGCGGCCTGCTCAACAATTGCATTTTCCAACCAGAGTGGCAGCAGCAGAGCTCTTCCTCGGTCTGTGTGTGCTGTGAATTAACTCCGGAGGATTGAATAAGAGCAGCAGTTTGTAGCTGGGGTACATCTGTCTCCATGGCAGCCAAGCTCCCTTCAGCACAGCTGGAGTTGGCATGTATTGATTCCCCTGTTTGCTCCTTACCAAAGCAGGAAATGAAATGGAATTTGCTCCTGGATGGCTGGGTTTTTCCGTGGGAGTGTGAGTGTGTGTGTTTTGGTCTGCTTGTGCAGGCAACCGAGTTCATGAGAGAGAATATCCAATTTAGTATTTATAGTTTGCAACCGTAGTGAAATGTTCTTGGTTACTACAGTTTGTAAGTCAAAATTTCACAATTCCAGACTGAGCTTTCCAGCGTTCTCCGTCCCTGTTAGCCCGTTACACAAACAGCAACATTAAACTTCACTGTGAAATAATTGAAGAGACTTCTACAGTGTTAAACTATAGTCTGCATCAAAATGGAGGGATGTGGGAATAACGGATGGATCGATGGGCAAACAGACGGATGGATGGACAAAAGGTCAGACGGAAATGGACAAATGGATCGAAACATATAAGGAAGCATGATAAACTGATGGATAGATGGATGGACAGAGAGACAAACATCCTGTGGAAGAAATAAAGGGCAAATAATCACCAACTGACAGTTTTTCCATTCCAACACATTCAGCTTGACAGGAACTGAACCCTGTTCATCTTTTCCTCCTCATAGTTAAACACAATTTCTCCTACCAGCGGCTTGAATAAGTAACAAAGGTTTAGAAGAGCGCTCTGAATGGTTGGACTTGTTTCCTCGTAGGAGAATTCGTGCATAGACAGTTGGTCTTGAGTATTTTCTTTCTCCTCAAGCTGCAGATGCACAACAGCTTCCTCACCATTCTCCCATCCAGCATACTCAGACAATACTTCCCTGTCAACACCCAGAGAGGGCGGCGAGCCGACGGAGACTCCATCTGTCTTCCTAATCAAACTGCAATAGAAGTGTGTTAACACTCATCTGTGTGCATTTGTGTAGGCAGTATACCTGTTGTTAGCTCACTGTGACAGCAATATTTAAACCCCCATTAGCTTCATGAAGGATTTTTAGTTGTTTCCATTCACTGAGAATAGTGAGATGATTTCGCGATTTATCAAACAGCTGTACATCATCTTCTTCCTCCGCCAGTGGCATATTTTCATACTAACACACAGCTGCTGTAGTTTCATGGGAATACCTCAACATAGGCCAGGCGTAACACATGCAGATACAGGGGTTGGACAATGAAACTGAAACACCTGTCATTTTAGTGTGGGAGGTTTCATGGCTAAATTGGACCAGCATGGTAGCCAGTCTTCATTGATTGCACATTGCACCAGTAAGAGCAGAGTGTGAAGGTTCAATTATCAGGGTAAGAGCACAGTTTTGCTCAAAATATTGAAATGCACACAACATTATGGGTGACATACCAGAGTTCAAAAGAGGACAAATTGTTGGTGCACGTCTTGCTGGCGCATCTGTGACCAAGACAGCAAGTCTTTGTGACGTATCAAGAGCCACGGTATCCAGGGTAATGTCAGCATACCACCAAGAAGGACGAACCACATCCAACAGGATTAACTGTGGATGCAAGAGGAAGCTGTCTGAAAGGGATGTTCGGGTGCTAACCCGGATTGTATCCAAAAAACATAAAACCACGGCTGGTTTGGGCTGCCATATCATGGCATTCCCTTGGTCCAATACTTATGCTAGATGGGCGCATCACTGCCAAGGACTACCGAACCATTCTTGAGGACCATGTGCATCCAATGGTTCAAACATTGTATCCTGAAGGCGGTGCCGTGTATCAGGATGACAATGCACCAATACACACAGCAAGACTGGTGAAAGATTATTTTGATGAACATGAAAGTGAAGTTGAACATCTCCCATGGCCTGCACAGTCACCAGATCTAAATATTATTGAGTCACTTTGGGGTGTTTTGGAGGAGCGAGTCAGGAAACGTTTTCCTCCACCAGTATCACGTAGTGACCTGGCCACTATCCTGCAAGAAGAATGGCTTAAAATCCCTCTGACCACTGTGCAGGACTTGTATATGTCATTCCCAAGACGAATTGACGCTGTATTGGCCGCAAAAGGAGCCCCTACACCATACTAATAAATTATTGTGGTCTAAAACCAGGTGTTTCAGTTTCATTGTCCAACCCCTGTATAACCCAGCACATTATTCTGCAGGTCCAGCCAGGGATCAGAGTCCCCCCCCACCAAGGGGCGAGCCGCGGTGTGTGACGTAGGTGCTGCCTGAGGAATACAAAGCTTTATTGATCACTGCAGGGAGATTCCTGTGGTTCACCTCAGTTGGGATCTTAGCACAGCTTCAGCTCTGCACAGTAGAACCAGGATGGGTGAATTTGAAGACTTGCTTGAGGACATTTCAGCAGGGCAGATGTTAGACTTAATGCCACAGGAAGGGACGCCGCAGCTGCTCTGTCCTGAAGAGTTTTACTCAACTCAAATTGGGGGATTAAGGGGAGATACAGAAGTGGAGTTTCACTCGAGCACCATCTAAATTCTGTCCCCATATCTGTCTGCCACAGTCAGAGAAGGCTACCTTCCTGCCACCAGTGTGGAAACTCAAAGCACAAAATGAAATGAGTTTTGGCTTCTTTTTTTAGCTGTAGCCACCCCCCCCATACACTATTGGCTAAAACGTATGTCCATCCATCCATCCATCCGTCCAACCTTCAGTTTGTCCATCCATCCACTCAAGTTCTCTTTGTCTGAAGTAAAAATTTGTCTAATCTGAAACTTTTGACAGAAAAAGGGGGAAATATTTTCCCAGCACTTAAATCTTCAGCCACTGAACCGATATAATAAACTGGAACAAATAAAGGCAGATTTTAGTTCTACAAAAGGGCATCAAACTACATTTATAACTTTATGAAATAAACCAATACTGTTGCCAAATGGAAACCAATCATCTTGCCCAGGGGGACCCTGGATACAGAGCACAAAGAAAAATGAAATGACCTCCAAGAACAAATTGTCCTAAAAACAATCCCTGTGATGCAGAGTATTTAATAGTTAGGATGAAATTCATCTGATGATTAAAGAGCAAACTGACATATAAAACAAATATCCTGAGGAGGAACGATACCAGGAACACAAACTGACCAGCAAGTTCATGTCAGATAAGTTCGTTGTTGTCTCAGTAAAAGCTACAGGAGCTCACATATAACTCCAGCATGCTTTTAGTCAAAACCCAGAGCAGACACAAAGAAAATAGACAAATAATCCAGTTTTTATCTATTTAAGCACTCTGGGTCACCCTGACCTGGAGGACTAGGAGTCTACTCAGACATTTTTCTTAAATCAAGAACAGCATGACCCTCAGTTTAACTAACAAGACCATGATTTGTCTCCAGAATCCTGGACCATGTGACTGTAAGCGTCTGTGTTGTCATTGGTGTGTGTGTGTGTGTGTGTGTGTCTCCCATTAAATATTAATGAGTCCTGCTGTTGTAATTCAGTGAATTAGTTGACCTGCTGCTGTCCGAGTCATCTAAAACATGACACGACCGTGGCTGGGATCGTGACCTCTTCAAGTGACGTGTAACCCAGCTGGAAAATAACGCGGTGAGTGGATTGTTTCCGCTCTGAAACATTAAAAGCTGCCGCACGGCGATAATTGGAAAATATTTGATCACGTCGCTTGCCCTTTTCGGTTCTTTAACGTTGAATCAGCTCCTAACAAGGTGACATTTTCTGGTCACAAGCCACATAAACGACACGTGTTTTGTGGTTCAAGTCGGCTGCGGTCGGGGAGGTTTGATCTCCTGACGGTTGAACAGTAATAGATGATTAAAAGTGATAAAATGCACAGCTGGAAAACCTTTTTTGTTTTTGTCTCTTTCAGATTATCGTCTTGTGGAACTGCGACAAGCCTCTCCCCGCCAAACACCGCTGGCCCGCCACCTCCGTGCCCGTCATCGTAATCGAGGGAGAGAACAAGGTGAACACACACACTCACACACACACTCACACACACACTCTGCCCCTCGAATGCCTCACAGGTGTGATCGCTATCATTTCTAATTACATATTCCCAAATGGTAAACCTACTGTATCTTTATTCACTCTGGGAGGTAATGAGTTTCGATTTGTGCGGCGCTGATTCCATTAAAGGACAGTTTATGTCGTTTTAATTCAACCTCAGTAATGAGAATTTTATACTCTGGGATGACTGGAGGCAAATCCCACCTGTGTGCTGGAAACACTCAGGGTTCATAATGAGTAAGTGTAGCAAAATAATCATCTATTTGTTTTTAATATATTTACTGTTACCGGCTTTAATTAATTATAATTAAGAATCAAGTGCCGTTTATTTTTGCTTCAAGGAAAAACTGTTATTTGATTTTTTAAATCCAAAAGAAGAAAAGAAGTCATAGGTGGAGAAAAACATATTTATAAGCATTTTACAACTAACAGAAAAAGATCTGCAGTCTTTGTTTTCAACAAAATTCAACAAGTGGCGCAAACTCAAAGTAATCGATTGTTTAAAAGACTGATTCAACTTGCATGGAAGTTGAGACTAATGGACGATTTTCAGTTCTAATTATTATTCAAAGCTTTATGCTTTTCTTCTGCCATAACAACGATTTTAAAATTAAATCATCAGGATTTTTGTGTGTTTTTCTTTGTTTGGTTTTATCCTTCATTAAAAATCTTTTACTGTAGCAAAATATTCTCTTAATAAAATATTAAGGTTGAGCATCTCAACACAATTTTTTCTAAATGCTAAAGATGTGAGAAACTGCCACAGGTACAAATGTTCCTCCAAATTAGGAAGCCTAGGATGTCGTCTGCAGGCCGGCGCCTTTCTCCTGCTTCCTCCCCTGCATCTCCTGCCTGTCATGCAAAACAAGCCACAGTACAGCAGTACAGGGCAGCGTCACCTGGACAGATCTGTCCATAAACTCAGCACGTCCATGCCACCGACCTTTTTCTTGTTCAATCCACCGCTGTCCACGAGCTTTTGATATTTTAATCCATCACTTTCTGTGTCCCGCGCATATAAATGCGTCCATTTCAATAAAACCTTTGTGGCCACTTCCTGATACCCAACAAAGGGTCGTTGGTGGTCCTCTACCAGGACAGTCATCCAAAACAAACGGCCAAGTCAAGACAGAAATGGCTCGCCATACACTAAACCAGGCTGATTTTGTTAAAAAAAAATAAAAATTACTTCAGGACATCCTTCAGTTTTAAAGTCAGGATTTGGTACCTGTTCAGTATGCTTTGATCAAGAGAAATAAATTACTTTTTTGTTTGTTTTTAAAGTGAACAAAGATTAATAATAAAATCAAAGAGTCTATTAAAGAACTGACTGGAGATTTTCTTTGATTATTTTTAATAAATACCTGGAGAAATGATAAAGCAATAAATTCACCTAAAAACTTTTATTTATACACTTTTAATGAGACTGCACTGATTGTTGAGAATAAAAACGTTGTAGTTGTTTTGATGTTTAGTCAATCCTGTGTACGAGTTGTCCCTGAATGCACCTTAAAGGTTCGGCTGTTGGGATCTCCTCAGATGGGAATCCTGCCCACCTGTCTGCTGCTCTTCATCGTTTTAGGTCAACGATGACATTCTGTTCTTGCAGGGAGTTCTGGGCAGAAATGTTGTGTCAGAGAAACATTGTGGGAGTTTTGGACTTAAGTTCCTCCGGGGTATGAAGTCCTGCTGCGAAAGGACTTTGTTCTTGTAGTCTTGAGAGAACTCATTTCTCTGTATGTTCACATCTTCATGCAGATAAAATGAAAGGGTGAAAACCTTGACCTTTGCAGAACATAACAGACCTTCATCAGTGAGAGCATCCTAACATAAGAGGCTGCAGTTCTTTATGCAGCGTTTTAATTATGAAATGTACCTGTAGACATAACCTGAAGAATATCACTGAGGGTTTCTTAAAGGCTGTGAAGGTTAAATATCTTCCCCTCTACCCTCTGTTTGTGAGGATTAACATGATATTTATATTATATTTTCCACCAGTAATCAGAAACTTTATTTTTGTTTATAAAGCCTTCATTTATTAAGGAAGTGATACATTTTATTTATTTGTAGAATAATGGGTTTAGAGACTTCAGATTGACCTGCCTCTGTAAGGCACCTGCCGCCGAGTGGAAGTGGTTTCCATCGCCAGTCGGTGGGCCGGCTCTGTGGTTTTCCTCCCCCCCCTCTGTGACTCGGAGTGGTTTCTTCCAAGCTGTCAGTCATGACGGGAGGCCTCAGAGTCTCTGTGTGTGCTTGTAAAAAGTGAGCAGAACGGGC